>NC_091197.1:11750165-11930165 GCF_040958095.1 Procambarus clarkii | reverse complement strand
CATTTGTGTAGCTACATTTGTAGTTATTTCAGGGTAAGTTGCGGGTTTATATTGTGGTTTGTATTCCATTTACGTGTAGATGTACTTTGTTATATAGATGGTGCTGTTGTTTATATGTGAGCGTGTTTATAATTGTGTGGTCTTGGTACGTGTGGCACTCTGGTTGTGTTTGCTTTGGTATGATTAGTAGTACCCAAGGTGACTGGTGGAACTTAACTAGTTGTTTTTTATTGGTGGTGTGTGTAGTGTTTTATTTATATTTTGTACTGAAGTACATTGACATTGATATTTTGACTGTGAGGACTGTTCAGTTGGTCTGTTTAGCCTATCATAACTCGTCCTCTATTGCTACTACGCGTGTTGGGGTTAGTGTGGTGGTGTACAGCCTGGCTTCAGTGGGGCATACGTGCAGTTGGACCATAAGTGTACGTATACATTAGTGTGTATACTTAGAACTTAACTAAGTTTGAAACTGTAATTAGTTAAACTTTGTGAAACTGTGCTTTGCATAAAAATTGTCTACGGAACCGTTTCTGCATTTCTTTCCGCATAGTTCATAGTCATGAATTATGTTCAGGATGTGATGACCAAACGACAACTCATAAGATGGAGAAGGGACGACGTTTCGACTTGATAATGGTCCAGGACGGACCGAAACGTCGTCGCTTCTCCATCTTCTGGTGTCTAGTTTGGTCGTCATATCTTCAGCCACGTTATTGTGACTCATCGTCTGCATATGTTCAGGACTATAGCATACTTACTGGTTGGTCAGTAAGTTGGTGTAGTGGTAGTAATAACCCTCCAGAGAGTGATTGCCCTTAAACTCCAAAATAAAGTAACATACTAGCAGTGCAGTGCTAATATATTATCCTGTATCAAAATACCATGTCTCCAATAGGGCAAATAAAAAATTCTCCATATGGGCCATATGGGCCTTCTGTATCCAAATTGAGCAGTGTCTCAGTTAGTCAGTACAGTATTCAAAATATCAATTATTCTTGAACTGCTCCTGAAAAGATGTGTACAAATGTTCCAGAGATGGGTCAATATTTAATTCGAAATGATCTGCTACCATGAAATCTTAGCCAACATATCAATTGTGACACTAGCTCTCCACATATGTCAGTTGCTTAATTTAAAACTGTACTTGTGGTCGATCTCGTACCCAATGATGATGTGACGATGTGTATTGAATATTGTAACTAGCTCATCAAGATTGTAACTTGTTGAGCTAAATGAATTGTGGGGTTCAGTCCCTGAGCCCATTATGTGCCTCTGTAACCCTTTCCACTACCGCCCACAAGATGGGTATGGGGTGCATAATAAATGAACTAATCTAGCTCCTGAAAAGGCGTTGCGCGTTCTAAGACAAGTGCTCAGTCATGATTATATTCTATTCAGGGATGTATCTATTTGGGTGTACTCATGTCGGAAGACCTTACCTCTAAAGAACACAATAAAGCAGCCGTCACAACTGCAAGAAAATGGACAGGTTGGATAACAAGAACTTTTCACATTAGAGATGCTATACCGATGATGATAATCTTCAAGACGCTAGTGCTCTCTAGAGTGGAATACTGCTGCACGATGTCAGCCCCTTTCAAAGCTGGAGAAATTGCTGACCTGGAGAGCGTGCAGAGATTCTTTACTGCTAGAATCCACTCAGTAAAACATGTAAACTATTGAGTCCGACTAAAATGCCTTAAATCTGTATTGTCTTGAGCGCAGGCGAGAGGGATACATAATAATTTGCACGTGGAAAATATTAGAGGGGCTGGTCCTAAACCTGCACACAGAAATAATATCACGGTGAGACCAGGAGGCATGGCAGGATGTGCAGAATACTCCGTTGAAAAGCAGAGGTGCAACGGGTACTCTGAGAGAGAATTCTATCAACATCAGAGGTCCGAGACTGTTCAACACGCTTCCACATCTCTTGCAAATTGTCTATACAGTATACCTAGGTCATAAAAGTATTTGTGTGTACGTCTGATACCATACTACTTGTGTAAAGGAGGAAATGTATATGTTTATCTCTCAGAATGTCTGGTAATATGTTTATTGTTTGTGATGTGTGTCTATGTATGTATTAACACGATGTACTGAACGGGGTGAGAATAGCTTGAGCTACCTCATCCCTTTGTGTGTATTTTACCTCAACAAACTTATTTCAATTTCAATTTCAATTTCCACTACACATAAGAGGCATAACTAGCAGACCCCTCACAGTGTTCAAGAGAGATCTTGACAAGCACCTCAAAGAATACTTAATCAACCAGGCTATGATTCATACGTCAGGCTGCGAGCAGCCGCGTTCAACAGCCTGGTTAGCCAGTACAGCAACGAGAACGCCTGGTCGAGGACCGGGCCACGGGGACGTTGAGCCTCGAAATAATCGCAAGGTTGGGGTGTTCGTCGTGAGAGAACAGTCGCCAGTGTGGCCAGGAATGTCACTGAGATAGTGTGGTAGTCGCTCTGCACTCCTCACCACCTTGTTGGCTGTCCAGTGTGTTTACTCTCCGATTTAGTAAGGTAATTTTAGCACAATGCGCCTTGTAGTTTTGTAATTTATTATGGCCTCCAACGCCTTTTATTACATTTTTTTAGTTAAATAACTTACATTTGTGTTGAACTCTTTATATATTTGTCTTATGTTTTGATTGTTGACGTCAGCGTCACCCCGATATATATATTCATGTGAGCGGTGGTTCTAAATTACTTCAGAGACAAGTACTCAAATTTGCTTTGCTGGATATTTTATTACAGAGAGCCCAAGTTCTCACGTGGCATTTATTGATCTCCAAACTGCTGTTGACACAGCAAACAGTAGTAAAGTTAAGACTGCTGACGTGGCTAATGGGAGGTACCTCTTGTTTTATCTTTATTTAATAAAATACAATATAAATCATATATACATACATTTTACAAGGCAATACTACATTACATATACAGTAGTATGATTCTCAGTAAACAAGTGTTTCATACCTCAAGTAATATAACTGCTTCACTCCTTTTCAACAGGGGTTAAAAGTAACAATTCTGCAATTTTGAGGCGAGCACAGCCCAAGGTTGGATGCTTTGCCCTTCACCGTTCATGGTTTTGAAGCACAAATTAATAATTGACTTTCACATACCAGCTGACGAAGCTGGCATGTGTTATATTGATGACATCTGTAGTGTTACAAAAAGCTTGAATGCAAGCTTTACTTTATTCTCTTGCTGCAAAAATCATTGAATGCGGTCTTACTAACTCTTAACAAAATCTAGAGTTATTCATCCCCACAGAAGTACAAATGTCCCTCTAGCTTTTTAAAGTCGACATCCAAAACCTAGAAACATGTAGGCAACACAAATACCTTGAAGTAGGTATCAAGAGTGGCATTGTAAACGACCTTCATCATTGGCTAAAAGAAAGACTTAAACCACTGAAATCAATTGCTGGTAAGAATATTGGTATCAATGTTAAATATACAAGACTTTTATTTTTATATATATTATTTATTTATTTATATATACAAGAGTTCTTACATTCTTATACTTCCACTAGCACGCATAGCGTTTCGAGCAAGTCCTTAATCCTAATTTTCACACACACACACACACACACACACACACACACACACACACACACACACACACACACACACACACACACACACACACACACACACACACACATCCCTAGAAAGCAGCCCGTAGCAGCTGTCGAACTCCCAGGTACCTATTTACTGTTAGGTGAACGTGGTCATCAGGGTGAAAGAAACTGCCCATTTGTTTTCGCTCCCACCGGGGATCGAACCCGGACCCTTAGGACTACGAACTCCGAGCGCTGTCCACTCAGCAGTCAGGCCCCCAATTTTACGTTATGTTTATTACAGCCCTAATTGATTATCATGCCTTGCGCTTAATTTATTTGCACACCTCTATTTTGAACAAATTAGAACAGAATGAAACCATGAGAGTGATTCTTGGTGCCCCAAAATCAATAAAATCATTAACACGAGGGAAGAGCGGAAGTTACCCACCAAACTAAAGAGGATTATACAAGTCAACACATTAATGTAATGAAAGACCCCCCTACATCTCCAGCACTGCTCAGAGTCAAATTATCTTGTGTCATTAATACTACAATGATTGGTGCTAACATGCCAATTATCATTCAATCAGCCCTCATCAACACAGGCCAAATGCTCGTTAATCCAACCGCCAGACCCCTGTTTATGCATACAAAAACGGCTTACACTCGACTCACAATTGATGATCTTCGAACATTTCTCGAAACAGTGCTTCATTGACGACGTCTGTTCGAATCGCAACTCTGTAAATGCTTCATCTATGTACTTCAAATATAAGTAACCGCCAACAAAATCTGGACACGTAACCTAACCTAACCTAAACTATGCCTAACTTTACGTAGAACTTTAATATGTAATAATATTAATATATAAATGATGACAAACATATTTTTAATACACAATAAATTACTATTTCTGAATGCGTTTGGTGGGGAGGGGGGGAGGGGGACGTCTGTAGCTGTAACGAGCCTGGCCTGAGGACCGGTTGCAGCGAATACAGTTCTGTATAATCAGGTGACCTTCATATGTTTGGCTCAGAAGGACATGCATACCACACAAGGTTAATATCAAGGGTTGATTATCATCACTCTTATCTGAAGGTTAAGAGACGAAAACAATAACGTATTGACCATTGATAAACGTATGATAAACATACGGTTAGATAAAGTCAACATTAGTTTTATGATTGTTAATATAATTTTGTTAAAGCATTCTACATTTTCACGTGTTTGGTTATGTTTTTCATGCCCGTTATTGTGAGTTAGTCTCTGTACTCTGCACCAGTTCAGTGCAGCAACAGCCTATTAAATAGGTTGCGTAGATTCACCAAGGCAAATAAGACGCTACTTGATCTTCAGACCTATCAGATACACTCTGATAAGATTACATACAGACGACCTGTAGGTAATACCACTCAAGCTACTCTCAAAACATTCCAATGTTGTATTCCGCTGTTTAGTGACTCTTAATTATATATTTGTGTATGTCAAACAATTAGTGATTATATACCTTGACTTGTCTCTTGTAGACGTAGGTTGATGATGGTACTAACCCACTTATGAGGTACTTTACAGTTACTTCGGTCAATTTCTATGTACTTAAAACTAGTATAAAAATGGCTCTTAACTCAGAGAATTCCGTCAATAGGCTACATATTATTTATGTAGGTTTGATTTTTAATGTTTAATAAGCGGTTTTATGCTAAGCGTACGATAGCTGCGTTTGTTTTATCGTTTTATATAGGCTTAGGTTCAGTAGTTTGGCAAGATGTAAATAAATTAAAATCGTTTAGAATGTAGCTCTCAACATAGTTTCGAGAATAGTACAAAAAGACTACTTTTTCCTCCTTTAATATGTCATTATTTAACGTACACGTGGTGACCCCGACCAGACAAGAGGCTGGGTATTTACAACCAATCATACACTACTGAACAATATAAGAAGCTGTATACAGATATGTTCGTATTTTGAACACGCGGTCATGCAACACAAAATGCGGTATATGGTAGGGTTGCCATATCTGAACAGAGCCGTGTCCGTATCATGTGTCAGCATGTTTCTCATGTCAGTTTGTGTCACATGCTAGTGTGTATCACCTCTCAGTATGTATCATGTTAGTATATATTATCTGCTAGTACCTGTCATGTGTCATTATGTATCAAGCATAATTAGGAACCTTTGGGGGGGGGGGGGGGGGGCAGGCAGTAGGGGAGAACGTAGAGGCGGAGCGGGCTGGGGGTGGAGCTGGGGTAGTGTTGACATCTTCAAAATTGACATTATTACCATTTATTGTCTACTTAAAGCAAAGTTTGAGTAGAATATTAATTATAATTTTCCCAGAGATTAGTACATAATGTTTTACGATATTGTAATTTTTTTTCAGTGAGGAGCTGATACCAAGTGACAGTATCGTTATGTGGGTTCAATATGAGACAGTGCCATACTGTTCTCTTAAACTGAACAACCTGCCATGTTGGGAACATACCCCACAACAATCACAGTGAAAAGAATCACTAACTAACTGTTCCTCTTCCTTTAAGCATCAGGCCTCCCAGTTTACAACACAGACATTATATTTTATAGATATAATATTTCACTCCGCTGCACGAGTTTTCCCGTTAATATTTCTATAAATTTACAGCAAACTTCATAACAAGAACTTCGTGGGATGAGACTGGAATGGCTGCGATGAATATTTAGCATTCTTATTATTAGGTTCTCTGCACTAGTGATCCCAAACAATGTTTACTGCAGATGCAGTTGTGGGTGATGGTGGTGGCGTGCGGCGCCGTACTGCAGGTGGCGCAGGCCAGCAAGTTCCTCTTCCTGGGACCTCTCTCCTCTAGGAGCCACAAGAACTTTTATATGGGCGTTGTCAACGCCCTGGCTGATGATGGCAACCAGGTGGGTCAAATATGATGGTAACGGATGAGTCGAAGATGGTGGTAGCCCGGTGAGTCGTAGATGATGGTAACCAGGTGGGTCAAATATGATGGTAACGGATGAGTCGAAGATGGTGGTAGTCTGGTGAGTCGTAGATGATGGTAACGGATGAGTCGTAGATGATGGTAACGGATGAGTCGTAGATGATGGTAACGGATGAGTCGTAGATGATGGTAACCAAGTGAGTCTTAGATGGTAGAAAAATATAATTATGTGTCAGTGAGACGCCAGACAATACAAAGAATTGTGTTTATATACAAACTTTGATGTACATTTGATACAGGTACAGTATTCATTGCAGTGACACTATATAATAACATAATATAAATTAATACTATATTAATTAATAATTATATAAATTAACATTAATAAGTAGGTCTATTTAGTTCTCAACATCGATTAAAACTAAAGTAAACTCAAGAGTATATAAACCAAAATGCGGGATATACACTTCTTGAAGTAAACCTCCCTTGTTAGGGAACGCTTCTCCTTATATCTACATGTAATAAACATAAGATATTTTACTACATATTAAATAGTTTAAAAAAATCCAAGAACTAGCAACAGTATAACTTGTTAATGATAGAATCATCATTGTTGTTTATTATAGGTTACAGTGGTGACTTCATTGAAGCCGTCCAAAGTCCGGGAGAATGTGAATGAGGTGACCTTGAGCGGCGTTGATTTACAAGACTACATGCCAAATTTATTTACTGGAACTCGAATGACTGGTCCATTTACATTTATGGCGGCTACAACAACACTCTGCTCCGATGCTCTGGGAAAGGAAGAGGTACAAAATTTGCTGAAAGAAGATTTTGATTTCGTTCTTCTGAGCGCATTTATGTCAGACTGCTTTTTGTCAGTGGTCCATCAGCTGAAGGTGAAACATTCTCCAGTCTTTTGGTATATATTTTAATATTCTGAATTTTCAATTACTGAATTATACAGATAGAGTACAGTTTACAAAAGTACAGTAGTGGATGAGGTTCTGGGAGTTCTTCTACTCCCCATCCCCATTACTTGTGAGAGCTTGGTCCAACAGGTTGTTGCTTGGAGCGGCTCGCAGGCCGCCGCAGGGCGAATTATCTATCAGTTTATTACAGGTACATGGAATAATTACAAGTACATTTATTACAGTCATTATGGAATACCTCGTTGATGAAGCTTTCTGTGTCGTATAGGCTCTGTGTCCGCGTTGGTCGGAAACGGTTGGACACATTTCCTCCTACACAGTAGTAAATAGGTACCTGGGAGTTAGGTAACTTGTGGGTTGCATCCTAGTAAAAGTTAACCTCGATAAGCTTAACAGGCTCCCTGTCCCCCAACAGTGAGAAACCATTCTATATTTCCTCCTTTTTTCCAGGTCCCTTTTGCATATGTGAGCCCCGCAGGACTGATGGGACCTTTCGCATTAATGGTGGGCAACCCACGCTTCCCGTCTTACGACCCTTCTCCTGTCTTAACGTATAAACATCCACTAACCTTCCTGGAACGAACAATCAGCACGCTGTCAGAAATTGGATTTCATTTTATGGTCAATTATATGTCCTCTCGGTATGTACTGCTTTAATGGTTCCTGAAATTTTTCGGCTCTAGTAAAATTTATAAGAGAAGATATCTGTAGGTCCTTACAATGACTCCTGGAAAGTCAGAACTGTAGGCTTGATTTTCCATAGCAGTTTTTCCAAACGAGTTCTCGGCTGTTATCGATGTTGAATCACCCATCGATAACACCCGACGTTGAAATAGACAGAGACCCAAGCACTGCCGGACCCCATCAAGTGTGTGTGTGTGTGTATATATATATACATATATATATATATATATATTATATATATATTATATATATAATATATATATATATATATATATATATATATATATATATATATATATATATATATATATGTATTTATATATATGGCGTATCTAGTAGCCAGAATGCACTTCTCGACCTACTATGCAAGACCCGATTTGTCTAATAGGCCGAGTGATTTTCTTTATTTTAAACAAATCGTTTCCAATTGGTTTATTTGAATTTTTATTGTTTTATTATATTAGGAACATAAATTATTGACTTAGTTATGTTAGTTTAGGGTAGGTTAAGATAGGTTAGGTTAGGTTAGGTAGGGTTGGTTAGGTTCGCTCATATATCTATGTTAGTTTTAACTGAAATTAAAAAAAATTAACTCACACATAATGAAATGGATAGCTGTATCATTTCATAAGAAACAAATTAGAAAAATATATAAATTCCAGAAAACTTGACTTATTAGGCAAATCGGGTTCTGCATAGTAGGCCGAGTACTGCGTTCTGGCTACTAGGTACAACATACGAGGTATAAATGCCTCGTATCGATATTCAGCAAATACTTTCTTGATTTTTTTTCATTCATCTACATTTCTGTCCACACAAGAGCAATTAAATCATCTATTTTGTTTCTAATATTCCTACTCTTTACGTAGTAAACATTGTGAAACCCTGCATCCACCCCATGATATTTTTAGCCAGAATTTTTACATTTTCCTCATTACTATCCTCTCCACTCCAATGAGCTGAGCCCCAGATCATTACACCACTTTGTCCCAATAATGCCTTTTAGCTACATTCTTATCGTTCACACCCAACCTTACAGAATCCCACAATTTAATGCTCTACTAACTACTACTTCCACAGAGTCTGCTAAGGTCGTCACGCCATCTCTAGATAGGTAAACTTGCATACATCGTGTTCTGGCCCATGAAAGAGACGCAGTTAATGATGAATGTTATTTCACAACTAAACCAATGCATTTCAAGTCGGTAACTTATCCTAACTGTCCTTGACAACCTTTCGCCGTCAAAAACGACAAACCGCATATGATAGGAACCCTCCTCCGCTTTTCGTAATATTTCTAGTACTAACTTTGAATCTGCTAATAATTACTCACTTCTACCCTTGCCACCATCATTTCCTCCAGTAGACAGGCAGACAATAGGCTTGTTCCCATTTGATGGCTAAAATGTTGTCCATGCTGTCTGCTGTCATCTACACCAGCCTCAGGAAAATACTCTCATCCTGTTACGGGCATCTCTTGAATAAAATGGCCCATCTACAGACCTCATCTATGAATCCCCAACAACCAAGATTTTTCTACGCCAGCTGTGGCGTTGCTTCGTTATTCTACCTTCTGCATCCATTCTCTGTCTCCACTGTCGGGCGAGCAGCTACCTCACTTGAACACCCGTTCATTCAGTGCAGAGACTGCGTCGGAGGTTTTCACAACTAGTACCAATGACCTCTTCATTGTTTTCCCTTAAGCCCTTATGCTTGGGGACAACGTGATTTGTTATTTTCACAAGAACGCCATCCGCCGTAGCCTCATCCTGTGGAGACACAATTCCGCATCTACTTCACTTTTTCTGTCAATCGGTCTAAATAAGCTAAGATCCGGAAATTAGGCCCCTAGATAGAGCAACAATCAAACACATGCAGCGTGACGGTTACTCATTACTCTTATGTTCTTACTTTTACTCTTATGTTCATATTCTTATGTCTTATGTTCCACAGAATGGAGGGGGAATGTCGGAGCCGCGGACTGTGTCCAGATGATATGCCAGGGTTTGCTGAAGTGAGCCGTAATGCAAGTCTTGTATTGATCAACAGGTTTGGATTAACTTCTTTTACTAATCAACAGGTTTGATTAGCTTCTTTTACTGCTAAACATGATTGGATTAACAGGTTTGAATTAATCTTTTACTACCACAAAATCAATAAACCACTCCATGCTCTCTCTTTCAAGTCGTCTCAAATGCAAGAATAAAATATAGTTAAAAGACAATACATTTATGCCCAAAACAATACTCTCTACCTTGTTCTGCAGAACTGCACACTCAATGGGGAGGAAAGGGACGGTTTAGTCGAGTTATTATTTAAATGTCCAGCTCCTACACTGCTGTGCCGCGTGCCCTTGTTGTCCTGACGCATCACTGATCACCAGATGCACAGACTCCTCTACTATTAGCAGTCACTGTCGTGAATTAGTTTAATTTCTCTTAGCACTGTCTTCTTTACTCTTCGTACCCATGTGCTGTAGTACGATTTAATACTAAGTGAAAATAAGTACAATTCCTGACTGCTATGAATAGTACATAATTGCATTTATTTGTGCTCTTACATTTATCTCCCCATTTTTGGAGGACGGGCTGTATATTGACATCCCGGGGCAGGCTTCATACTTGCAATACATAAAACAGAGATACAAGAAAATCTTTGGAGTAGTGTGGTGGGATCGAACAGTTGGCCTGGGGTTACCCAGGACGCTGGTTCACTGTTGAGCGATGATAAGTGACAATGATTAATAATGCTGAGATTCTTCAATTTGCAGTGTGCAAACTATGGAATATCCACCGCGCCCAATCGTGCCTGGCGTGGTGCATTGTGGGGGAATCCACATCCACCCAGCAAAGCCTCTGCCACAGGTATGTTATTGTTTAAGATTCAGCTACTGGGAACTAAAAGTTCCAAGTAGCACGGGCTATGGTGAGCCCGTGATGGACTTACCTGGCACAGGAGCGGGGCTGAAACTGTGTCACAGGTAGGTGGGTTACAGTTTAGTTGCTTCATGCAGTGAGGTGGAAATATAGGAGTAAGTGATATAGGGAGGTCATCAACAGATCAATGCCTTACGGGCTATTCATGCCCGTGCCACCTTTGGGTGGCTTAATCTTCATCTATCAATCAGATCAATAAAACATAAGAATCAAGGAAACTACTCAAGGTTTATTGGCTCATGTTTGCCGGCTCCTATTTATATCCACCCAAACTCACTCATATATGTTTAACCTTTACTTCAAACAATCCAGCGATCCCATATTATGATACTTAATCATTTGTTTCATAGATCAGCAATCCTATTTTCATTCCAGTATTTATCCAGATCCATCTTATCCAGTTTATATCCATTGTTTCTTGTTTATTTTGTGTTAACATGTTTAAAACTTTATTAATTTTAAGATCATTATTTTAATGGACGAGAGTTACTAAATGGTGTCCGGAGATAGCTCATTTTGATACGAAATTACTGTGTCTGTCGGGGGTATTGGGCGGATTTTTTGGTCCACCAACAACCCAATGTATATACTGTATTTACATCACCAAATCATATGTTTTCCGCTACAAAACCAAATATTAAATAGGTTCACATACATCAGCATATAAAGTATCTCTTCAGACACTTTACTTAATGTTTTAAGGAATATACTTTTTAATGTAAACGTCATCAAGAGGAAGATTAGCAGGAACGTCTCTACAATTATTACGTTGTAAGTCATTAACTTTTCCTCAGAGAAGATGTGTCCTTGTCTTGTGTCCTCTCACGTCCTCACAATGCACTTACCCTCAGCCATTTTGACTTACTCTCAAGCATGCGCTATTTAAATTACCATTTTATTGTAAGTTCAGTCAGGTTCTGAATGTTCATTTATTGTAAGGTTCAGATACCTTATCATAAGATAAGGATCATAAGTCAGGAACTTGTGAAGAAAGAAAAGAGGAAACTTCTGAGGTCATTTTTGCCCATGCGTGGTACTCTTGAAACAATTCAGCAAATTGGGCACGTTTCATTCCATCTGTTGTCACTTTTCAACTAGTTGTTACTAGGAAAATGGGAGTTAGGATTCTGTTGTGGGTTGCATCCTGGGGAAGGTCTGTTGTGGGCCTGTTATAAATTGTTAGGTTTAGAGCCATACGTTTATCAGCATTAAGCTGCATCTCTAGTCCTTTCTCCAGTTTAAAAGGCCATCTAAGTAGTCTTTTAGCAATTTGGATTTTTCAGAGTTTATTTTCTGCCATATTTTAGTGTCATCGGTAATTTTTTTAATGTTGCTATTCAGTTCTGTATGTAAATAGTTCATTTATGCATATTTGATTCACTAAGAATCTGAATGCAAGCTCTTAAAACTTGTCTGTAAATATATTTTTAATGAGTTTAAGAGATTTATCAGTGCTCAAATATGAATGGAGAATTAAGTAGTGTTTATAGTACTACACGTACAAGTGCTTATATAAATATTAATGGAGCTAAAAAATCTGATTCACCAAAGCACTGACACTTTATATTTCCTTAATCTAAACTATATGATATATTTCACAAATAACAATCACTTCTTGCAGGATCTTGAGGAATGGGTTCAAGGTGCTGGCGACGATGGCTTCATATACTTCAGTCTTGGTTCAGTTGTCCCAGGATCCACTATGCCAGAAGAGTGAGTATGTTGTTTCAGAGCTCTTTATATTCCACTTGAATTTATGGCCTGGTCGGCACAGGCGACGACCTTGCTTCGTGCAGGGTCGCTGTTCGATCCCCGATGAACCAAGTGGTTGGGCATAGCTCCCTCACTCCGTTCTCAAATTCCAACTCATTGTTCGTATATTCCCTAAGAGAGCGGTAGTTTATTGAGTACCCTATTATACAAACAAAAAATTCAGTAAAGTTCTTTTGCGTTGACTTCTTAAAGTTATTTAGTACATATCCTACAATACTAACAAATTGCCCAGAAAATACAAGATACATTGATTCAATGAGAAAATCTAAAGGACGAAGTGTGGCTAAAAATGTAGAATGCAAAGAGTTGTCATAAACAGGGAAGAATATGACTGCAATTACGTTTTGAACGAAGTTCCTCAACATGTACTTGTACGTTCATAGCAAACGGCGCCATCCATTTGAATGCCGCTGCGTTTCATACGCCATCTGTATGTAAACAGAGAGAACGTGCAGGACGCCCACCATGCTTGGTGGACTCTTCGTTCAACCTTGATGACGAGCGGACGTCTGGACAACTCCTCCGTCTGGGAGCCGCCGGATTACGTTCTGTTTTTGCGATTTTGGATTTGATACTGCCGTTTGGCATCCCTCTTCAACGGTCCGTACGAATAAGGATGCCTATTCCGTGTAAACCATTCAACGATTTGTACGACGCCTGGCCCACATATCGCCTTGGGTCACAGGAGTGTTGATAGAATTTGAACGTTTTCTGGCTGTTATCTGGCGGGGTGACGCCAGATAACAGCCAACTCCCGGCGCCGGCTTGGCCGAGAGGTGGTGGGAGTTGGTGGGGCTCCTGGTGCGCAGTAAGCCGTGGTGGGCGTCTGCTCTGCCAGGGGCGCACTGGATGACTTTTGCGTTTTAGTTGGTGGCCGAGTATTTGGTTTTGCTACCCAGAGTTCTCTGTGAGAGGTGGGACCGGTGCATGTCGCCCTGAGGTACTCCTGGGGGCTCCCCAATCATCTGCCTGTCATTCGGTTTTGCGATTAACCCTATACGGGTACGCCGGGGCGCATCCGATCCCACGATCGTCGTCGCCCCTAAATCAACACCACCATGCTTGCTGCACTGCTAGTCATGTATTATAAGTATCATTAAAGTCAGTAAGCAAGCAATGGCTTTATGCCCACCCAAGACCCACGACCATCCACAGCAACGCAAAATACCACCGTACCCATGTTAGATCCATCGATGTTTTGAGAAGTTCTTCAACAGGTACCCATGCAGCTTGTCCTTCTAAGGTTTCCCAACGTTAAGAAAACAGTCAGTTTAAAGTGTCCTCTCCTAACCTACCAGAGGATCCAAAACAGAGAACAGGACAGTACGTCACTTTCGCGAGCCGCTTCCATTTTCTATTACAACAATTTTTGGCCTTATGTAACGCATACGATCGAAATGCGACGTTCTTTGTAAGACGCATCAATCCTTGAGAAAGTGGACGGGAGGGGGGCTTGCTTTTTGATGCTGAGAAAAAAAAGAGACCTGGGGTGGTAGTGGTGCAGAGATAGTGACAGGGAGCTGGAGGGGGTAGTGGTGCTGAGACAAATGGAAAGGGTAGGGTGGAAGTGATGTTAAGATAGAAAGGGTTGGGAAAGGGGGTGGCCGAATTGGGGCTGAGAGACAGAGGAGGGTGGGGATGAAGTACTGTAGTAGCAAGACGGAGAGAGTGGTGGGGTGGGGGAAGAGAGCCGATCTATTAATAGGGAACAGTGACATAGAATATTAAAAAATATTATGTTGACAGGAGGCAGTGTGAAACGGTATGTAGTAACTAATCTGTTGACAGGAGAGAGAGTGATATAGCACGTTAGTAACTAAACTGTTGACAGAAGACAATGTGATACAGTATGTTAGTAATTTAGATGTTGATAGGTGACAGTGTGATACAGTATGTCTTTAACTAATCAATTGAAAGGAAACAATGTTAACATGCTGAAAGTACATCTTTCGCAATGCACAAACAGGTACCGGAAAGTGTTCGTTGAAGTGTTTGGATCCCTGAAGCAGAGAGTGTTGTGGAAGTGGGACCAGGACACTATGGAAGACCTGCCCCCAAATGTGCGCATCAGCAAATGGCTCCCTCAACAGGACATCCTCGGTCAGTCAGCATCTGTTATGTTCACTACTTTGTGCATTGTATCAAACTGTGAACGCTGAATGTTATTGGTATTTATATTCTAGTTTTGAAATGCTTGCTTTAATATGTGTTCAAATTGTTTCCATGACTAAGAATTTTAGGCAATTCTTATATTTTAGTATTACAGTATTAGGCAGAAGGTGCAGCAGTGATTATCACAAGCTACAAGAACTATTATGACGAAAGGCGAAGAAATTTATTTAATTGATTTTCATTTTTATTTAGTTGCAAAATATTGATGTTTGTTTACAGTGTACTTAGTCAGCCCATCCTCCTGTTTTGGTAGTACTTATAGGAAGGATGAGGACCATAGTACATATACCGACGTACAACGCAATTAGAAAGTAGAAATCGGTACTATTGAATTTGGAGAAACCGGAAAACTATTTTTCAGTTTTGTTGCAAAGACAAACTAAACTAACCTTGCCTAACCTAACCTTCCTAGGCCTAATACACGCTATCTGAGGCTTAATATAGAACATATGTGTGCTATACTAGGCCTAGGAATATTTTAGTTTATTTTTTACCTTAATTTTTTCGGACTATAAATTGAATAGTATAACGTTCTAATATCTAATTGCTTAGTACGTCAATGTTTGTACTATGGTGCACATAGTTATCTAAATAGGAGAATAGATTGACTTAGTACAGTTCAACCAGAATTGTTCGTTATAACCCTTTTACAGGTGATCGCCGTCTGCGTTTCTTCATCACACACGGTGGTCTACTCAGCACCCTGGAGTCCATGTACCATGGTGTACCCGTGGTGGGCATGCCTGTGTTTGCGGACCAACATGCCAACATGGCCAAGGTGGAGAGAGATGGCCGGGGACGTGTGTTGTTATGGGATCAGCTCACCTCCGAGTCTTTTAGAGACACGATAAACAAAGTTTTGAATGACTCCAGGTATAATATTACAGCCCCAAGTGTCGTGTAGTGTAGCTTAGTTTTAATGAATAACATTTTAACATCAATATCAAGGAGACTCCAGCTAACATCTACAATCCAAAGATTTCGCATTTTATAACATTTCTAGTTAGAATATTACAGGATGTGATTAATTTAAATGTTCATAAGGAACTTGGCTTGACTGTAGTCCTTGTTTGAGAAAGGCAGACAAGATTAATCCTACAGTTCTGGATAAAGGGTGAATGGGGTGAAATGAATTGGCATACAGGTCGCTGCGTTCCTTCAACCTATAATTGGAGTCGATATATGCATAATAATAATGAAAGTTATATAAATGAACCAGAAAATTCTACTGGTTCATTTAATAAATGCAAGTTTTACAAATTAGTACACTATTGTCACAAGGAAACCTGATTACTTCAACATTCCTCATCTAAGATTTGATGTTTTGCCGCAAAATCGGAGGAACAAAAGGTTCCTAGAAGTACCATCACTTTCCTTTGAAAATATGAAGTCTTGTGTGTCCTCCAGGACGCCGTCTTATAACTTCGAGGTATAGTAAATGGAACAGATAGAACGTGATAAAGAATTTAGTCAGACCCTGTGGCGCGTCTGCTGTCCTGCCCGAGGGAGTGGTGGAGACAGCGGCCCCAAACGCCACAGGATTGACAGTTCCACCTAATATGAAACTAATTAATATTACTATGGCATTAGCCTCGCTCATTTTTTACTAATAATTAAATGGAACAGGTAGCTCTTTATTGTTAAATAATATCGTTACGCTCCAACAGATTCTTGTTAGCGCGTATCGCGTAACTTCACTTTTACTCGAAGCCTATTTTTGATAAGTGTCGATTAATGGAACAGAATAAATTATTTTAATCAACTTCATTCGTTATCAATTTCTCTGTATATTCAGTGCCAACCGCACCAGATAATATTTCTGGTGATGAACATTTATAGATTTAAATAATAACATAAATCATTGACAATTAGTGAGGAATATTAGACACCTTACGTACAAATCTGAAATGAAGAATTGACGTTTCGGTCCGTCCAGGACAATTATCAAGTCAAATATAAATAGTGTAACAAGACTCATCACATAATCTTTCCAAGACACTTCACTAAATCTTGAAAATTCAGTTTGATTTTCCTCTTGAATTGGATGAGCCAGTCAACCGACACTGAGGTAAGCCCCAGACTCGTATTTTGAGGTCCGGCTTCCTAAACTGACGACTATTCCATCTTATAAGGGACACCTTACAACGAACACCCATCCTCAGTGAGCTCTGAGACAGGAATGGGGTCTCTTAAGTCCAATCGGAAGCTTCCTAGCCTCTCCTCGGACTCCGGTGACCTCGATTCACGACAAGTCTGTAACAGCATGTATATATAACGAACACTAATAGGTATATATAGGCACCTATGGGAAGGAATAGCTACTTGTAAAGTTCTATAAGAGACGACACAAGTTCACAAGTATTGGTAAACTTATACATCACGGTTAGGTGCTTAAACAAGACAAGAGGCTCGCGAGATAGTCTGTCTTCCTAAAGGACAACAGCTGTTGAAATATTTATCTCCACAAGAGACAATCTTGTGGAGCTACGCTACCTTTCTGGTGGTATCTTAGCATTTCAATATTATTTTTTATTTTCATTGACAAATTAAGTACACAACAGTGTGACAGAACACTGATCAAGAGCTACTTATAAGTTGATCTAATATCCCCATCTCACAGGATGGTTAGTCATACGTGAAATCAGGGAAAAGCATGAAATGAATATTATCCAACTTACACCAATAGAAAGGTTATTCAGATTATATCACTAAATGCAATACTCTGTATTAATCGAGTAACGAGATTGAGAACATTGAGTTATTAGATTAAAATTAGTTTTACAAAAATGGTGTTTCTATTTTTGCACATATAACATCAGATTTAAACACAGCATAGTATGAGATAAACTTAGTATAATTTCAATTCCCATTAACTAATGTTATATTTTGACCCAATCCCTGCTTGGCACTTGTGGACGAGTCAGCATGAAAGCCGAGGTTGAAGCAAGCTCAAAAGTAATGAAGGACCAGCCACAGGATCCTGCTCAAGTGGCACTCTATTGGATCAAGTATGCCATGAGGCACAACGGTGCCCCTCATCTCCGCTGCCCTTCTGTCGACTTGCCCTGGTCAGTATCATTCACTCACTCACTGTTCCATTTATTTTATGTGGTAGTTGACCTGTAGTAGGTTTCGAGAGTTTTCAACTTCCCTTTCGAGAGTTCTTCTGCTCCCGAAACCCAGTCTGGGGCTAGGATTGCCTGGTGTTAACTTGATCGTCTAAGTTGTTACTATTGGTAGCCCGCAGGCCTATATATCCATTGCAAGCTGGTTGATATGGCATTTCTGGCGGAAATTTATCCAATTACCTCTTGAAAGCTATCCGTTTTGTTCCACTTTCTTGTTCGGTTCTCTTAAATTTAAAATTAAACTGGAAAAAGTCCTCGGGAATTATGGTGGGACCTTTGAGAAGCCATTCCCATCCTGTGGCCTTCGAGCCCACTAGAACATAATCAGTTATGGAAATGAGAATTGCGGAAGTAATTTACCTTATTTGTTGTAAATGCTTATTGACAGTTTTTTTGGAGAGGAAACATTCAATTAACGGTTTTCAGACATTTTGAAACCTTATGAGAACCTCCTGCCCTCCTAACCTACCAGAGGACCCTTAACTTGCTGTTTTGGAAAACAAAACAAAAAAAATGCAATATTTATTTTAAATTATTTTTCATTTTCAAATTACATCTATTTTCGGTCATACGGGCAAACGGCAAAATTCAGACGTAATTTATAAGAGGACTGGTTGAGTAAACTGTTTTCATGAGTAAAGCTTCAACTCCTAGGCCTCTCAGCTGCCAGTCGACTGGTATGCTTGTTTATTAATCCTTTTAGGCTTTCACATACTTGCCTTTTTGACTCCAAGTGTCTCTCTCAAAGTCTGTCTCTGGCTTTGCCTCGACTTTAGTTTCTTAATGCTGAAGAAACTTCTAATAAATAATAATGGAAACAACATTGTAATAACGTCAAGAACTTTGTGGTTATTTTGTCACAATGATGTAATAATGCTAACACCGTTGTGTTGCATTGTAATAACATTAACAAACTTGTAATTGCATTAAAACGTTAACAATGTTGTAATACCGTTAAAACGTTAAGAACCTTACAACGTTGGGGTTACGTTGAATATGTGCTGGGAAATTAATAGCTATCCATTTATCTTGAATTAAATGTTCCTTCACTTGTCACTTTACTTCAGCCTTACTTTCCTATCAAATGTTGAGAGTTATGTTGCTTGTCTTAGTGTCAATATTGTGTTTCTTGCCTCACTAACAATGTTTTCATTACAGGTACAAGCTGTACAATGTGGACGTCTGGGCAACTGTGCTTGTAATTGAGCTCTTCTCTCTCTACATCTTCTTACGTCTAGTAATAGCCTGCTATTCTTGCCTCTTTTCCTCCAAATCAAAATCCAAAACTGATTAAATAGTTTAGCACCAAGTTACTTGATGTAGAGCAAGTTTACAATCATCAGGACACTCTACGAGGTGGTATGTGACTGTTGGTGGATACACAGTCTGAATCCAGGAGGTTTATTCTAATGATTTGGGCAACACATGATATTAAGTGCCAAAATAGTTAATAAACTTGATAATGATCCCTATTAATATTCTATAAAATGTTACGGGTTGAATTCAGAATGCAATTTGGTGAAGTAATCTGGCAGGTGGAAATTAGTTTTAATTGGTTTATTTTATATTGATAAGAACGGATAAGTTATGTACTATGAACCTGATCCTATCTTATCTGTTCTTCTCAATACTATAATGGGTTCGGGACCCCACAGTGGGTTCAGGATACCACAGTGGGGTCTGGACACTAGTGGGTACAGGATTCCAAGGTAAGTTCAGCATACCAGAATGGATTCTGCATGCCAGAGTGGGTACAGACACCATAGAGGGTTCAGGATACCTCAGTAGGCCCTGGATACAGCTCTCTACATGTGAAACTGTTATTATACTGGGTTTAGGTGTTACCAATACCATGTAAACACTAAACTACTATGACGACTATTTGAGTGATACAGCTAATACATGGAAATTCAAAAAATTTAATGGAAATAACACCAAAATGTTAATGAAGTAAAAAATTATTTGCATTGCGTATAAAATGTGATGTTATTACATATTACACAATTGTTTTGAGTTACAAACTAGACAAATATCAGAGTAAAAATACAAATATACGAGTAAAGTTGTTGGATATGATTATAAATGCGGCTATTAAAAAATAAAAGAAAGAAATATGCGAAAAAAATGAAGAAATAATACATGAAATTTGTAATTCGTTCATGTCCTAGGTTACATATTTAAATATATCTTGTGTTAACAGTGCAACACAAAAATTTACATCTTATCACACTTAATAGAATTGATAGTACAGGGATATGTTCACCGAGAGGTGAACCCTAGCTGCTTCTCGATGTATATACTGTATACTTAGTTTACTTTGGCTCTGGACTATGTCCTGATCCAAAGTAAACTCTTGCTGGTTGGCCAGTAAACTATTGCATTAGTAACCCTCCAGAGGTTAATTGGTCTTAAGCCCAGTACCAAACCAAATAATTTTTTATCATAAAGACCATAAATATACCCAATACATCCTCGACACGCAACCGAGGGACCCAGGTTCAGTCCCCAGGAAGAACAGAAACGGTTGGGTACGATTTCTTTCACCTGATGCCTCTGTTCACCTAGAAGTAAAACAGGAGTGTTGGAGTTAAGCAATTGTTGTGGATTGCATCCTGGGGAAGGTCAGCAGTTGACCTGAGCCTAAGTACAAATTTCCTGTCCCCCGTAATGGGAATTATTAATGTGGATATTTGATGTGCCATACATTTTAAATAAAGCTAAATACAACACTTTTTTCATTTGCTGTAGTCAACAACCACTTGGGCTGGACGGTAGAGCGACGGTCTCGCATCATGCAGGTCGGCGTTCAATCCCCGACCGTCCACGTGGTTGGGCATCATTCCTTTCCCACCGTCCCATCCCAAATCCTTATCCTGATCCCTTCCAAGTGCCATATAGTCGTAATGACTTGGCGCTTTCCCTTGATAGTTCCCTTCCCTTGCTATAGTCAAATTCCCTGTACATATAAATTCTTACGGGACACGATGTGGATCCAGGACCAAAGGGATGAGGCTTTTATGATGGTAGAGCCTCGTTATTTATATTTACGTGTTTTCGCCCCTTTATGGCCATAGTATAATGAATAAAATAGTTGTTAATTTTCCCTATTCAGTACATAATGTGTTAAATATAAAATAAATTTTAGATTTTGTCAAAGTGTATAAGGAAACGGGTGCTGGTGCCACTGGTAAAATAACATCCTGGGGGTATGTGATCGTATTACACTTCCCTCTCAAAATTCTGGCGACCCCGACCCAACCTCATTGGGCACTGGGCAGGTAGGTACCAGACAGGACTTGGGGTGCAAATTTGGCCGACTAGCACCAAGCATTTGGGCTCAAATCTAGGACAGAATCACTTGAGTTATAGGTATAAATGTATATAAATCAACAAGAGAATGAGTATTTCCTAGTCAAATAATATACAGTATACCACTGGCATAGGCTACAACAAATGCCTTTCACAAAGCAATTAGTCAGAATTAATGTGGAAACTCTACACACATCTCATACAATTATGAATGCACTACCCATAAGCCTTATAATTAACCGTAAATTTCTGCCGTTATCGTACCACACTATCAAGCTTGACAGGAAGCCCTAGAGCATCAGTGATAAGTAATCTCATGCAAGACGGTCACCTCCACCCAGCAATGTATACTGTAATAAGGTTTTATACCGTGCTGGTATTAGGTAATTAGAGTTCTGCAGTTACTTTTTTTTATCTACTGTTAAAATACAAGATATGTAAGACAAATGTAAGGTTTTGAGGCTAAGTAACGAAGATAGTTACAAGATACGAGCCAGGTGGTGTTGAGATTGCAAAAGGGATTATGATAAGAACTTAAGCCAAAAAATCAATGCATAAATGTTCGCAAATGAGACTGGGATTTATTTCTCGAAAAGTTAACAATAAAATACGCTTTCTAGTTCTTTATTTTTTAAATTAAGACCAGGGAGGCTGTCTAACGAAGCTGCAAGCTAAAACACCGTTATCCTATAATGTTCATCTGTAGCTTGACCCTAAATACTCGTTTATTAAACGAATTTATTGTTAGAGTTCATTAGGGGAATTAACTTTGTTGAAGGCAGAGTTTCCAACAAATACCTTCCTGTGATTGGCTATTGCGGGGAATGCCAACGCTTATATGAATAAAATGCAAAATAAGAAATACGTCCTTTTGCTCAATAACGTTGTTGTTGTACAAAAGAACAACAATTTCTGTTTTATACAAGACAGAAATTTCCATCTAACTGAATAATGTAGACCAATAAGAGGGCGGAGGCATTGTATCGCCGATATGTTTTGCGTGAGGCAACTCCCACTGATGACGTCACAAGTTAGGTAGCCAGCCCGTTTCCCTACCCGAGCACAACAACCCGCCTTATGGGTTGCTGTTTGGCTATTTATAGTGCGTTGGAAAAAAACTAGATGGCGTTAGTGGTATTTTGTAGGGTAATTTGTTATAGGTGTAATTTGATGTCAACAGATGGCGTAAGCTGTATCTTATGGCCACTGTTGACCAGCCAGTTGATAGTGTTCTCGTCTGCCGACAGATGGCATCAGCTGTGTTATTATTACTTCCGAATTCCCTTTAAACACTGATCTACAAATCCCTTGGCTTATGATAAGGTTTTATACCATTTATGATAAGTATTAGATAACTGGAGTTCCGCAATTACTTTTATTTATCAACTGTTCAGGATATCATCATATAATGTCTGGTTAGGACATACTGCTCTCGATTGATGAAGATTAAGCCACCCAAGAGGTGGCACGGGCATGAATAGCCCGTAAATACTGCTCTCGTAATATTATTCAGGGGGTGGGGGAACTATCAAGTGAAAGCGCCAAGCCATTACGACTATATAGCACTCGGAAGGGGTCAGGATACGGATTTCGGATTGAACGGGGGAAAGGAATTTTGCCCAACCTCTTGGGCGGTCGGGGATTGAACGCGGACCTGTAGGAAACGAGACCGTCGCTCTACCGTCCAGCCCAAGTGGTTAAGCGTAATATTATTAAAACAACAATTTATGCATATAATAACAGCATTTCACACTAAAAATACTTGGATATATCGAAATTTGGTAGTGAATTCCAATCTAGGAATCTCCTATGACTAAACTGTACTTTTTAATTATTTTTATGTACTTACTACTTATTGTTAAATTATTAAGTACTTACTATAATAATTAAATTATTTTATTTAATATTTAAATTAAATGATAAAATAATAGGTAATAATAAATCATTGTGTAGGGGGACAGGCAGCCAGTGTGTATATATACATGTTAGGCTTATACCAAGGTCCCTTCAAAGGTGCCACAAAGGTGCCAAATTAAAGACTGGGTGCTGCCGGGGCGGGCCCAAGGGCTGCTGGCGGCCCTGGCCAGGCTGAACTTCCGCGCCCTTATAATCACCATTGTTTAATAATCTTCACAGGAAGAAACAACTGTAAATATAGGAATAGTTTATTACAACATACACGGTAAAGAAAACAGCTCGGAAACTAAAGAAATAAAGCTGCCGAAAAAAACATTGAAGTTCATTTCAAGTTCAAGTATGTTTATTGTCGGTTCGTTCATGCTAGGCTTGCAGTTACACAACTGGTCGGGGTCCGCTTACACAAGTGGTCGGAGTTCGGGGTGCACAATAAACCACCACTCACTGGTTGAATGGGGAATGAACTATCCACCTCTGGCGGCAAAAAATCAATGTGTGTAGATGTGCAGAAATAATATTAATAAAACAATTAACATCGTGTAGTGTACTCTATATATCAAAATATATTGCTTTGAAACCCATATCATTCACTAAAAAAAAATTGGGCTACTCAAATTACAAATTCGCTACTTTTTGACCGTCAGCTCGCTACTTTCAGCAATTTAGATCTGGCAGCCCTGGGATGTACTTGCTCGCTGGCAGTGGCGGGGTGTGGTCATGGCCGGAGTGGCTGGTGTGGCCCTTTTCCTCTAGCTAAGTACTCTTAATTAATGTTGAGTATCTGGGTTAGTTAGCAATAGCTTCACTCCTCACTTGTAACTATAGTCTCGGGCCGTCGCACAGGTTACACATATTTTATTTTCTCTTTTATTAAATAATATACAGTACGAATGTCATATATACATTAATTATATTTTATTTTCTCTTTATTAAATAATATACAGTACGAATATCATATATACATTAATTTACAAAAGAATTGCTTCGCCAAGACTAGGCTAGAGAGATGTAGAGCGTGTCACTGGTTCAAAGTCGGGAGAGTAAGTGTCTTGTTACTCCCGTAGCCAATGAGACGGGCTGACCTACATAACTTCATGCTTGTTTGGCAGTTCTCACTGGCCAACGTCGTCTCGTAAACTTTTTCAAGGCTACTCGAATCCGTTTGAATACGCGTTACCAATAGCGACCTGCGAAACAACACTCTGCCTGTCTGAAAACTATCCTATACATGGATAAGATGGGAAATAACTCTCACAGGTGATGTTTCTCTTATGAAGAACATTTAATAATTAACAAATCATTTATTACATCAATGGTGAGTCGCACAGTTACTAGTCTTGCTGCACACCCACCCAACATGTAAAGCTGCAGCATCCTGGGCGGCAGCTTTACATGTCGTGTGCATGCATTACCTACTGTAAGCAAATTTTGGATACTTCGCTAAGATTCCCGGCAGCACATTATGAATGAAGTACTTACACATTTCTTGGACACCATTGATGGTGTTATCTCTGAATTCTGCGATTTTTTCACATTCCATTATATAATGACGCAAGGCATGAGAATAGTTCTGCTGACAGAGTTTACATTTAGTCAAATCTACATCAGCAGATGTTACAAACTCCCAGAGGTACTTGTAGCCGAGCCTAAGCCTAGCAGTGGTAACATCTAGAAGTCTACTAACTTTATTGGATGACCAATAGACGTGCGGTTCTTCTTACATAATAGAATGATGATAGATAGAACTGGTGTGAATTTCACATTGCCTCAAGTCTACGAGACTTTGTTGATGTTACCGGAATATTACTGCCCTCAGACTGCTCAAAGGCAGTCCAAGATGGTAATCAATTCTCTCTTTATGAACAAAAGTCTTGGCTAACTCATCAGTTCTATCATGCATTCGGAGACCAACATGGGAAGGAATCCACAGGAGACAAACTCTGACTCCATCATTGATTATTTCATTATATCTGTGTCTAGCTTCAGAGATAAGCCCGTCACAGTTATGCCCTGGGAAGCTGAGGATGATCCGACTCTGAATAGGAGCAGTCTCTCGTCACAACTGTACTTAGGCAGCACCAATTGAGTGGTGGAGGCCTTGTGTAGGGACTCATGGGTACCCGAAAATGGAACAGCCTTACAGCAAAACAAATTAGAAATAGAGTTGAACTGGGCTTAATATATATTTTATAATATATAAAACACAATAATCACATTGAACTTCAAAAATCTGCACTACATCGTATCCTTAATGTTCATGATAAAATTCTCGTTGTCGAGGTCACGTTTAGGCTTATTAAGGTCCTCCGAAGCCAACTACCGACCTACGCCAGGATGCAATCCACAGCACTTGTCTAATTTCATGATACCAATTATACTGCTTGGTGAACAGAGGCATCAGATGAAGAAAACAGAACGTCTTCCAACTGTTTCTGTCCAGCACGGAGATTGAGCCCAAGTTGCTGGGTTGTGAGTCGAGGATGTATCCTACTGTGATTCAGGACCTATTTTGTAACTAAGGCCTATAAACGGAAACTAATTTCCTAGTATATATGAGAGACTGTGACAAACCGCTGGTTTCCTGTCCCCGTCGAAGCCACTAGGAAGATGTTGACCCTCAGGTAAATGTGTCTTTCCTAATTCATAAGCTTATGTCTTTTCAACCATGTGGAGGGTTATTAAGGCCACGACAATAGCTTACTGGCCAACCAGCAAGAATACTTAACTCCTGAACATTATCCAGAACTAAACTAAACTCTCAAGCGTACATATATACACCCAGAAGCAGAATACATCTCTGGAATTATATATTCCCGAGAAAAGTGAGGTACACCTCCCTATGTACATACCGTATGCATTCCATCATATCTCCAAAGTGTAGTATGTAAACTTACCTATTGCACTACCTCCAATTTGTTTTTATATATTCGACTAAAAACATAAGCAAATTACTCATTTTATGTTCGAGCTCTTCAATTTATAAACATACTTATTGTCTCTCTATCGCCACATTTATCCTCATATCCAAACAACTTTGCTCCTGTTTGTGTTTTTATTCTGATATTTATCTAACTTGTAATTCAAAATAATTATGTAATATGTAGTATATAACACATTTTATGTGCCATGCACATGCATGAGTTTAATTCATTAAAATTATGTTATTTCATGTAAAAAGATAATAATTTCCATGTATTGGCAGTATATTTTCATGTATTGGCAGTATCACTCAAATGTCCAGATATACCCAAACACAAATATTCGTTATAGCAGTTTAGTGTTTATAGGTTATTAGTAGCGCCTTAACACGTTAAAATTTGTTTTATTTGTAAATGGCTGTATCTAGAACTCAGTGTGGTAATAAGAATAACAATAGGCAGCATTATTAAATTTATTAACTTTTTTGGTATCGTCCAAATTACAATAAGTCTCTCGGGTTTAGACTATCCACCAACAGGCGCATACTGCCTCGTAGAGCGTCCTGATGATCGTTAACTGCTCTACATAAAATAATTCGCTTGGTGCTAAACTGTTTAATCAGTTTTGGATTTTGATTTGGAGGAAAAGAGGCAAGAATAGCAGGCTATTACTAGACGTAAGAAGATGTAGAGAGAGAAGAGCTCAATTACAAGCACAGTTGCCCAGACGTCCACATTGTACAGCTTGTACCTGTAATGAAAACATTGTTAGTGAGACAAGAAACACAATATTGACACTAAGACAAGTAAATTAACAAGTGAAGGAACATTTTATTAAAATGATAAATGGATAATTATTAATTATCAAGACACATGCAAAGTAACCACAGCGTTGGTTATGTTTTCACAACGTAAACGCAAAGTTGTTAACGTTTTAATGGTATTACAACATAATCACAGCATTGTTAACGTTATTACAATGTTGCTACAACAAAACCACAACATTGTTAATGTTTATTGCAACGTTGTTACAACGCGTTGCTAACAGTATTACAACATAACCCCAACGTTGGATGCATTATCACAACATAACCTCAATGTTCGAAACTGTATCACAACTTTGTTATCGTTATTACATCATTAATGTTATTACAGCGTTGTAATAATGTAAAAATCACATCAATAACATTTTGGTTTTGTTGTGTGTTTGCTGGGTTAGTGAGTTATACACCCCATTGGGTATTAGAGGGAACCCCATTGGGTATTCTTCAGTGTTAGATCTGCTAACACACAATGTAACAGTCTCTAGGATTCCCTTGTTATAACGTTTTTATGATGTATTAGAACGTTGTTATAATTGTTAGAAAGTGTTAAACCTTGTAGCAATGTCGTAGTTTCGTCGTGTGTTTGGCGGGAGGAAACTAAAGTTGAGAAAAAAGATAGAGACGAACTCCATACTTGGACTCGAATGAAAGTACGAGAAAACGAAGGGTTAGTGAACAAGCATACCTAACGACTGAGAGGTGGGACCTAGGAGCTGAAGCTCTACTCATGCAAGCACACACAAGCATATTTTGCCAGAGAACCCCACGACTCAGGACACTACAGTATGATGACATGACAGAAGAGGTGATGATGTACTGCAGGGAGCATAACCAAAATCTAAGTTTTTTGTTTCCCGTTGTCAGGGAACGAAAGCCAGATGTTAGGCTTATTGAGGTCCTCCTCTAATCCAACGACTGATCTTACCCAGAATGCAAACCACAACAGTTATCAAACTCCAAGTCGAATCTGGAACTTTATGTAATGCTGACCACTGCATTACAGATCACTTATTGTTATAATACATACAGGGAAGTGCTTCAAATTAATGTACGTTTATGAAATGTTGAAATTTAATACATTTTTGCCAAAAATCTTGCAAAGTTCTTCAACTGAGTTTTATAAGCTAAATAAAGTTACCATTCATAAACATTTTCAGTGATCGAACCTTACTTTCACCTTTGGACTCTGAAGAACTAGACTGCAGCCAAAAGGAAGCTGCTAATGAGGAGCTAACAACAAATCACTTCCATTATAAGGTAAAATATTTCTGTAATTCCTATTTTTTCTACACCTGATTATGCTTCGCTCCTTATATTTACCTAAATTTATCTAAGGGCCACAATCTCCAGTGGGGACTGTTTCATGGTATTTTACGCTAATACCATGACATCATGCTCCTGGACACAGTTTTATGTGAAATAATATACTCCTCTTTGCTGGACCACACGTGGATGTTTTCGTGATGTACTTTGACAAACTTCTGCAAGAAGATCTGCAATCAGCCTGGCAGTAATGGATATGTGGGCCACTAAGAGCAACAACCAATGTGATATGATCAAGCTATATGATCAGAGTAGAACAACTTTAAAAGAAATAGAAGAACTCTCGGAACCTACTACAGGTAAACTATCACATAAAATAAATGGAACAGTGAGTGATCGAATGATACTGACCAGGACATTTCGCCAGCAGGGCAGCGGAGATGAGGGGCACCGTTGTGCCTTATAGCATACTTGAGCCAATAGAGTGCCACTTGAGCAGGATCCTGTGGCTGGTCCTTCATTACCTTTGAGCTTTCTTTAACCTCGGCTTTCATGCTGACTCGTTCACAAGCGCCAAGCAGGGATTGGGTCAAAATATAATATTACTTAATGGGAATTGAAATTATACTAAGTTTATATCATACTATGCACTGCACTATTTAAATCTGATATTATATGTGTAAACATAGAAACACTGCATGTACTATGTAAAACTAATTGCAGTGTAATGGCTCAATATTCTCAACTTTGTTATTCGATAAATACAGAGTATTGCATTTATTAATACAAATTTATATAATTTCCTTTTATCTTTATGTATATCATTAAGGTTTAGTTCCTATAGTAATTCCCCTGGAGAAGAAAGGTTTCCAGACATCCTTGTCTAAATTATCTGAATAACCTTTCTACTAGTATTAGCTGGACAATACATATCTCAAGTTTTCCCTGATTCCATGTACGACTAACCATGCTGAGATGAAATTAGGTGAACTTATAGCTAGATCTATGCTCTTTAATCTCCCATACACAATAGCATAGCAGCACGCTGCTGTGTACCAAAGTTTGTTGATAACAAATAGACAATGCCTAAGTCACCACTTGAAAACTATGATTGTTTTCAATGGGCATAAAATCTTTGATTTGATCGTCCAAGTTACCGATTGCAGCTGGTGTTAAACTTTAAGAAGACAGACTATCTTGCCAGCATCTGTCTTGTTTTACAATCTAAAAGCAACATATCAATTCACAAGTGTTTTCTACAGGCGCTTATTTATTCGATTACAATATTCTTATATATATGTACTGTTATGGGCCTGCCGTTCATCTTTAATTTTTTTTCCTCTTCCTACTTCACAAGACATCCTCTCGCATTATAGATGTGTCAGACGACCCAGAATAACTTTAGATAAAATTAGGAGTATGTAAGTAATGTATTGATCCATTTTTTATTTATGTTGAATTTACGGGGGAGAGGGAAGGAGCCTATCCATTAAGGATCAAAGTCGAATTGGGCGCCTCTGTAGAGGTACTGGAATCTCTTTGGTATTGTTGCTAAAATGTTATTCATTAAAGCTAAGCTTCAATACTCAACACTTGGAGGTGTAATATTATACCTAGAGTCATTCATAATCTTGTTGATCGTGTCTCTGAGAGACTCAGAGGTGAGCTGTTCCCATAACAACACACGTCCCCGGCCGTCTCTCTCCACCTTGGCCATGTTGCCTTGCTGGTCCCCGAACACAGGCATGCCCAGCACGGGTACACCATGGTACATGGACTCCAGGGTGCTGAGTAGACCACCGTGGGTGATGAACAAATGCAGGCGGCGATCACCTGTAGAAGGGTGATAACGAGATAGATCGTTCGTTATGATACCATACATGAATACTTAACTAAATTCCCAATTTAAGTAATAATATGAATACATAATTTATCAGAATCAGAAACTTTATTCAAAACAACTTATACAGATCGTTACAATTCTGGTTGGACAGAACAAGTATACAGCAATGTAAATCAAACTTACATTTTTGTTTGCATTGTGCAAACTCATACTGTTGTTGCTGTCCTTTTTTACCTGGAAAAGGCATACGACACCACCTGGAGGTTCCATATTCTGTCCCAACTCCGTTCTTTTGGTCTTCGTGGTAATTTTCCTCTCTTCCTGCAAGGCTTCCTCTCTGGTCGTTTCTTTAGAGTGAGGCTTGGTACCACTCTCTCTACCTCTTTTCGGCAATACGAAGGTGTGCCCCAATGTAGTGTTCTTAGCACTACTGTTTTCCTGGTTGCCCACAATGGTCTTCTTTCCTCTCTTTATTCTCGCATCTTCTCAGCTCTCTATGTTGACGATCTAACCCTTTGCTGTCAAAGTGATGATTCGCCTTTCCTTTAACAGCGGCTTCAATTTGCGATTGATGCCGTGTCGTCTTGGGCCACCAATCATGGCTTCAAGTTCTCATCAACCAAAACTTGTGCTATGACTTTTTCTCGGAAGCAGGTCGTTCTTCGTCCCCCTTTGTCGTTTTATGGTCATCCCCTTTTGTACAAAGATTCTGCTAAGCTTTTGGGGTTAATCTTTGACACTCGTTTGTCTTGAGAGATCACATCTCTTACCTCCTAGTTTAATGCTCTAAGGCCCTTAACTTACTTAAGGTCTTGTCTCATACTTTTTGGGGAGCTGATTGGCGCATGCTCTTCTCTTTACATTCCTCTCTCGTGCTGTCTAAACTTGATTATGGTTGCCCTGCTTATTCGTCTGCCTCTCATTCTACTCTTCGCCATCTTGATGCTCTGCACCATACTGGGTTACGCCTCAACTCTGGTGCCTTTTCATTCAACTCCTACCCTAAGGTTGAAAATGGCGTCCTGTCTCTACAGGATCGCCGTGATCGCTACCGTCTTCGCTATCTTGCACAGTCCTTCCAACTCCCTCACTCTCGCTTATGTCGTGCTTTGACCTTTACCCCTCCTGTGGTCCCTGTTCCCCTTCACCACATACCTCTGTCTATACGGTTGTCTAGCTTACAAGATTCTCTTTCGGTTCGTGTTACCAATATTTCTCCTCGTGTCGTTCCGTCCTTGTCCCCATGGAGGGTCCCCCTTTCGAAGTTTTGTAAAACCTTGATCCATGTGACTAGAGCTTTTACCCCTCCTACAGTTCTGAAACGCTTTTTCCTTGAACACTTTTCTTCACACTCCCGCTCCATTTCCGTCTTCACCGATGGGTCTAAGTCTGCAGGTGTAGGCTATTTTGTTGTTTTCCCTAACCACACCTGTATGTGTCGCCTGCATCCAGAGACTAGCATCTTCACGGCAGAACTTTATGCTATTTTGTATGCTCTTCATCAACTGCTTTCTCGCTGTCAATCCTCCTTTGTTGTTGTAGTTGACTCTCGTAGTGCCCTCATGGCCCTAGAGTCCTTTAATCCAATCCATCCTGTGTTAGTCGAAATTCAACATTGGTTGTTTCTTATCTCCAGGAGATTTAAGACAGTGGAGTTTTGCTGGGTTCCCAGCAATATTGGTGTCCTTAAACGAGCATGCGGACGCTGCTGCTGAGGAGGCTATCCGCACTTGTCCCATTTCCCGTAAAGGTGTTCCTTATTCCGACTTCTACTCGGTTATTAATTCCTCAATCCTTGCCCGTTGGCAGGGTCGTTGATCTTCTGTTACTGGTAACAAACTGCAAGCTCTTAAGGGTAGAGTGTCCCCATGGCCTTCCTCCTACCACCGAAACCGGCGGTGGGAAACGGTTCTGGCGAGGTTACGTATTGGCCATACACGTTTAACTCTCGGACAGTTAATGGAGCACCGTGCTACTCCTCATTGTCCAAATCGCATTGTCCTTATTACGGTCATGCATATTCTTGTGTGTCCGGACTTTCAGGTCGTGCGTGTGTCTAGCTTCCCGACCGTCCCTCACGGTCACTTGTCCCTCGATGGAATTTTTGGTGAATCAGATACTTTGATATCGTTTCCCTTATGGGCTTTTGTTATCGTATTGGCATCCTTAGTGATATTTAGCGCCCTATAAATATCCCACACATTTGATAGTGCTACATAGCCTTCCCAGCTTGGTGCCTTCTTTTGATAATTACTTTTTAAATACTAGAATATTAATACCAATAACATTCAGCGTTCACAGTTTGATACAATGCACACAGTAGTGAACACAACAGATGCTGACTGACCGAGGATGTCTTGTTGAGGGAGCCATTTGCTGATGCGCACATTTGGGGGCAGGTCTTCCATAGTGTCCTGGTCCCACTTCCACAACACTCTCTGCTTGAGGGATCCAAACACTTCAATGAACGCTCTCCTGTACCTGTGCATTGTGAAAGATGTACTTTCATAAGTCTCCAAACTCGATACATTAATTGTAAGTGACTTTATCATCCTTAATTGCTCTCAACTCTTTAAGACTTAACTGTAACATGCTCGTGTCTGAAGCTAGACACACAACAAGATTATTAATGATGGAAACAGTCCATTCCGTGTGGACTCCATCTCATGTTGGCCTTCGAATACATGACAGAGCTGATAAGTTAGCCAAAGAATCTGCCTTTAAAGGAGAAATTGAGTATAACCTTGGATTGTCAATAAGCAGTCTGAGAGCAATAGTTCACCAAGATCTTGTAAATCCGAGGCAAAGTGAAATCGACACCAGTAATTCCATCTATCATCATACTATCATGCAAGAGGAGCCACACATCTATGGATTATCCAATAAAATCAGCAGACTTATAGATGTTACTACTGCTCGGCTTAGACTCGGTTACAAGTATCTCTGGGAATTTAAGGATACTCAATAAACTACCGCTATCGTAAATGAGTATAATAACAATTAGGATTTGAGAACGGAGTGACTGAGCTATGCCCAACCACTTGGTTCATCGGGGATCGAACAGCGACCCTGCACGAAGCAAGGTCGTCGCCTGTGCCGACCAGGCCATAAATTCAAGTGGAATATAAAGAGCTCTGAAACAACATACTCACTCTTCTGGCATAGTGGATCCTGGGACAACTGAGCCAAGACTGAAGTATATGAAGCCATCGTCGCCAGCACCTTGAACCCATTCCTCAAGATCCTGCAAGAAGCGATTGTTATTTGTGAAATATATTTTATAGCTTATATCTGTATCTATAAAATATAATTGTCCATGGGTGGAGGCCAGACGCCTGGGGCCAATCTCATCCAACTCTTCTAGATGACATATGGGTGGTGTGGGACTGTCATAGGCTGGTCGAAAGTCGGCCATAGTGTTCCCATCCTCATTTATGAATGATCAGCTACTATATCGAGTCCCAGCTACTCCTACGAAGTCTGAAATAGGGGTGATGTAGTGTGGGATATCATGTCGCAGTTCCTGCTCAATGAGTTTGCAACTGGAGTGCTCAGGATAGGGAGATCCGTCACCTACAGCCACCTGCCACAGGTAACGGTAACCCAACCTGATCCTTGCAACCACTGTGTCGCACAGTCTAGTGGACGTTTTGTGCTGCCCATAGATATAGGTTTCAGATCTGAACAAATCATAGCTTTTTATACTGCTTACCTAGCACCAAGCAGCTACCTGGCAGTTAAGGGACTGGTGAGGGTCTGTCTGTTACCTAGAGGGAACCACTAGAAGCCTAACATCTGTTTTTGACAATGGCAGATCATAATATTTCCTATATTTTTTCTGCTCCTGTATTTTTCACCTCACCGTATGAAGCAACTAAACTGTAACCCACCTACCTGTGGCAGAGGCTTTGCTGGATGGATGTGGATTCCCCCACAATACACCACGTTAGGCACGATTGGCCGCGCTGGGTATTCCATAGTTTGTACACTGCAAATTTGTTTTCTTTATGAAATAATATACAATATAAAGATCATAGTTACATCAATTTACAGCCTTTACGGTATTTTTAAGTGGAAATAGATATTGCAAACCCAAAGCACGTTGCCACTGTGCATATATTCAGTCTAAGGCACCAAGCGATCATTGTATCGTTCCCATTGTCGGGAACAAATCATTATACACCTACACTAGTGGGCCGAGTGCCGGCTGAACCACACTCTACGGCATTTAAGATGGCGGGCTTCTTTGCACTTTCTGGCAGCAATCTGGGATTCACAGAAGACACCCCACATGATAACTCCAAGCCCATGCATATAGTGACTATAGAACAGTGCACCATCTGGCTCGTTCACTCTGAGGTGAGAAACATGCTCAGGGCGCAATACAATGTACCACTCTTAAATGAGCTGTGGAAACTTTTCTCACAGTTGTTGTTGTTTTAGATTCACTAACTCGGAACAAAAGTTCCAAGTAGCACGGGCTATGGTGAGCCCGTAGTGGACTTGTATATTAGAATAGGTTTGAATTGGTTATGTTAGGATAGGCTACGATATGTTGTTACGATTAAAAGGTTATGATTTTGTTATGTTCGTTTAAAAGGACTACCGTCAACCTAGAGCGACATATTTTAGGCTGTTTTTAACCCTACTATATTACCTGCAACTGGTGTTAGCTAACCCCACATGTTATAATCTTCATTTGTGGTTAACCGATCCTACTGTTACTACTTACAATTGGGGTTGACTAACATAATTGACCTGAAAATGTTTGATAGCCACATTTGAATTGATTGTTTTGAAAACAAAATGTCAGCACAAAGATACTAATCAAAACCCGTTTAATAGTAAAAGAAGCTAATCCAAACCTGTATAGCAGTAAAAGAAGCTAATCCAAACCTGTTTAGCAGTAACAGAAGCTAATCCAAACCTGTTTAGCAGTAACAGAAGCTAATCCAAACTTGTAGAGCAGTAACAGAAGCTAATCCAAACGTGTATAGCAGTAACAGAAGCTAATCAAAACCTGTTTAGCAGTAACAGAAGCTAATCCAAACCTGTATAGCAGTAACAGAAGCTAATCAAAACCTGTATAGCAGTAACGGAAGCTAATCCAAACCTGTTTAATATTAATAAAAGCTAATCCAATCCTTTTGGTTACTAAAAGAAATTAATCCAAACCTGTTGATCAGTGCAAGACTTGCATTACGGCTCACTTCAGCAAACCCTGGCATATCATCTGGACACAGTCCACGGCTCCGACATTCCCCCTCCATGCTGGGGAACACAAGAGTATGTTTTATCACTATTAAATTCGAATGATTTTTTCTAATGTCATTCATTCGCAAAGGCTCTTCCTCTTAGGCCACCACACGAGAAAAAATATTTTTTGATACTCGAAAAGTTTAACGAAATTCAATGCAAATCAATTATACTGTGGCATGATTTTTAATTCATGATGTGGGATGATGCTGACGATGAGTCACAATAACGTGGCTGAAGATATGATGAGCAAACTCCACATCAGATGATGATCTGTCTGTCTTGGATCATTATCAACTCTGAGTGATGCAATCTCAGGACATTAGGCTATCACACGCCTTGATAATGGTCCAGAATGGACTGAAACGTGTTTTTTTTCATTTTCTGTGGCAAGATCTCCCAAATGTGAGTATTTTTCTTGAGTTTAGCTCATTTATTTTGCACCCTATACCCATCCTGGGTATCATGTAACAAGTTTCACTCCCATTTCCTCATCCCAAATAAGTAAATTTTGTGTTTGGCTATTACTGTGAATATTAAATATTATAAATATATGTACCGATGCTAAAATTACAGATTCTATATTAGAGTAGTCTTTGCCTCTTATCATTCATTATCACTTAAAAATGGTATACCATTTGCTATAGTTCTTGAAAAATACATTTATGTTGGCTTACTTCTCATTTAATATTAAGTGGGTTACCCCATCGAACTTATAAATCATTTAACTGAATTATTGTAAGTGTATTTTAAGTTATGCCCGAAATGCTTTGCGTATTGTTATTATTATTAGTAGTAGTAGTATTATTGTTATTATTATTTTACATACCATGAGGAAGCGTAGGTGAACATAACATTTGTTGCAATTTCGGACAGCGTGCTGATTGCTCTCTCCACGAAAGTCAGGGGATGTCTTGACGATAACAAGAGAGACGGGTTATATGACGGGAAGCTGGGGTTGCCCATCAATACTGGCAAAGGTCCCAGCAGCCCTGCTGGGCTCACAAACGCAAAGGGAACCTGGAAAAGAAGAAATATTACAATATGGTTTCTCATTCTTTTTGGAGGGGGAGGGATAGGTTAGTCAGTTAAGGTTATCGAACCCAAGAGCATTTGGTTGTGAACCGAATGCGTTGACTACTGTGCTACAGAAAGCTACATCAATGAGGGAATAAACTTTGTATAATTTTGTGACCTTTTAATTGGAGTTTAATTCATATTATCATGTGAATAGTTGTTTGCATTGACTTGAAACTTCCACCGCTTATGAATGCTTGTAAAACTAATCTTTATTTTGAAATAGTGCGGTGCAGCTTCCAGTGGATGTTTGAAGGTGAATAAACTGGAAGGTGGCCTCCCAGTCAATTGCTTTCAAATTTAAGTCCCCAGTCAATCACAGTCGTGATTTATCTTTATCTGCTTTTACTATAATCTCTCTCGTGCCCATTATGAGACCCTCTCGTTTGTCATCTAGGTCCTCATTTGTCCATGTGTTGCTTACTGGTGGGCGGTAGGCATTTACGATTATCAGTTTATCATCCAGATTCCAGGCCTGCAATGTCATTATGTCAACTTCTCGATGGTTGTCGATTATTAATTCTCTTACCTTCAGGAGTTCTTTCACCAGCACAGCCACGCCTCCTCCCTACCCCCTTCCTAGTTTTCCTATCACGTCTCCAAACTGAGTAACCCCTCGGGAATACGATCTCATTTAAAATATTTTAAGTTTCGTCTCTGTTAGTGCGACTATATCTGAGATCTTAAGCTGAATTTTATATTTTAGCTCCAGTATTTTTTTATCTCACTCCATTTATGTTGGTATATACATTTTTCTGGAACCTGTTCCCTTTCCCTTTGTCCTTTGTTTCTTCCTCTAATGATTTTGTTGTTTTGTTTGTATGTACCATTTCACTAGCTTTCCAAAGTGTGTTTACTATTCACTATTATATTATACACACTATTCACTAGTGCATGTGTGTGTGTGTGTGTGTGTAATTACCTTAGTGTAGTTACAGGATGAGAGCGCTACTCCTGTGGTATCTCGTCTTCCCAGCACTCTGTGAATTATGACTTTGAAAATACTAATGGTTTTTGCCTCCACCACCATCACCGCCACCTCACTTAACTTGTTCCAACCGTCTACCAGTTTCTAAAACAGAACGTTCTCATATTTTTCGGCACCTTTGTATTTTTTATCACTGCGTATTGGGTTTCAAGTTTATTGGGCTCTACAGTGTCGAGTACTGTTGAATACCTGTACTGTATCTGTACAATTCAGTAACTGATAATTAAGAAAATATTAAAATCGAACATTGGAGAATGTCTCACCTTCAGCTGATAGACCACTGACAAAAAGCAATCAGACATAAATGCGCTCAGAAGAATGAAATCAAAATCCTCTTTCAGCAAATTCTGAACCTCTTCCTTTCCCAGAGCATCGGAGCAGAGTTTTGGTGTAATTGATATCATTGTCATTGGAGCAGCCATTCGATTTCCAGTAAATAAATTTGGTGTATAATCTTGTATATCTACGCCGACTAAGGTCACCTCACGCACATTCTCTCGGACCTTAGTAGGCTTCACTGAAGACACCATTGTAACCTGTAAATATGTAAATCAAAATCAATAATAATAAATTCAACCATGAATGTAGCTCGACTGTTGTTCGTTGTGGGATTTATTAGTAATACAAATTTCACTCATCTGAGTCAAATGTTATGTTGATTATATCCAGGCATATATGAGCAGCTTACATCACATGTGTCAAGGGATGTACACTGAAGTGTACCCAGTTTCTCTATATACGGACCATATATAGGCGGGGACCAAAGAGCCAAAGCTCAACCCCCCCCCCCCCCGCAAGCACAACTAGGTGAGTACACAGAATTTACTTTAGTCCTCAACTATGTTCAAGACCACATAGACCTACTTCAGTATTACTTATTTCTTAAGTCATTTTCATATAAGGTCAATGCAGTTAACATTGTAGCTGTCTCATCTACATGCCAAAGTTTGTAGCAAAAGAAAGTTGTCTTATTTTTAGCAAAATAGGCATGTAAATATTACTTCTCATCTTTTCCTAGAGTTGTATTGCATTTTATTGTGGGCAAGACCATTTAAATTAAATTTGTCTGAACAGTAAGTAAGTATTTACTTAAGAACCTTTGAACATAGCTATTTTTTTTTCCTAAATTAAATTGCTTTCTTCCCGTTGTCTGGGATCTCACCGACACACCATTATATTTTTATATCTCTCCGTCATCTAAGACTCACTTGGTTACCATCACCTACGACACACCAGACTACCACCATCTTCGACTCATCTGTTACCATCATATTTGACCCACCTGGTTGCCATCATCAGCCAGGGCGTTGACAATGCCCATATAAAAGTTCTTGTGACTCCTAGAAGAGAGAGGTCCCAGGAAGAGGAACTTGCTGGCCTGCGCCACCTGCAGTACGGCGCCGCACGCCACCACCATCACCCACAACTGCATCTGCAGTAAACATTGTTTGGGATCACTAGTGCAGAGAACCTAATAAGGTTGAATATTCCTCGACAATTCACAGCAACATCTTATATGGGAACTCGGCATCTTATGTAGCCGTAGCGACCAGTGAAGTACATTTATATATCAATTTATCTATATGTTCTTAGCAAGAACAGTTGTGTGGATGTGCCTATGATGTGTGTATGGCTGAAAAAGTAGCTAATGTTAGATGAATAATGCTTCATAGGACCTGCCACAAATTACTCATTAGGTCTACTGTAGTGTTCATTACCTCCTTGTGTCCTTACGGGGGTAATAAATCTTAATTAATCACTGTATCATCAACTGTTTCACACAGAATGAAGAATCACTCTAATACAGCATCGGAATGTTTCGAAAGTAGCTTGAGCGAAATTACCCACTGGTGATCAGTATGTAATCTTATCAGGAGTTTCTGATAGCTCTGGATATCAAGCAACGTCTTATCTGCCTTGTTGAACCCACACAACCTATTATAATAGGCTGTTGCTACACTGAACTGCCTCAGAGCGTAGGCTACCTATTATAATAGGCTGTTGCTGCGCTGAACTGCCTCAGAGCGTAGGCTACCTATTATAATAGGCTGTTGCTGCGCTGAACTGCCTCAGAGCGTAGGCTACCAATTATAATAGGCTGTTGCTGCGAACTGCTGCAGAGTGCAGGCAACCTATTATTTGTTTATTTATATATACAAGAGTTCTTACATTCTTGTACAGCCACTAGCACGCATAGCGTTTCGGGCAAGTCCTTAATCCTAATTTTCACACACACACACACACATGATTGACGGTTGAGAGGCAGGGACCAAAGAGCCAGAGCTCAACCCCCGCAAGCACAAGTTAGGTGAGTGCATACATTCTCAGGAAGCAGTCCATAGCAGCCTGTCTAACTTCCCAGGTACCTATTTACTGCTAGGTGAACAGGTGCGTCAGGGGGAAAGAAACTGCCCATTTGTTTCTGCCTCCGCCGGGGACCGAACCCGGTCCTTTAGGACTACGAACCCTGAGTATGCTTGTCTGTTTGAGCCAAGCATATAAAGGTCATCTGATCATAAATAATAGTATTCATATAGTTTATCGACTTACAACCGAATGGTTCTGGGTTCGACTCCCGGACATGACGAGATCATTTCGACACGTGTCCTTACACCTGATGCATCTATTCACCAAGCAGTGAATAATATACATGAGAGTTAGTTAACTGTTGAGTTGCATCTTGAGAAAGGTATGTCATTGGCCTTATATGATCTTTCAGATTTCCGACAAACCAAACATCAATCCTCGTTCGAATCCTCGTCACGGCCCTTGTGGATTTGTTCATTTGATGTATCACGCTATTGTGATTTCTGTGTGTAATCAAAATAATAACTGATATTAAATAGAGTGCACAAAATTAAGTTGAGGTAAGACAACGTTCTCCTAGTTCTCTTCTGCAGTATGCCTTACTAGATGCAAATTTTAGGAAATAATCATTAAAAAAAAGTATGAATAATTCCTAACCAGAATATTTAAATTACCCAATAACAGCAATATTAAAGGCGACGAGTCACAATAACGTGGCTAAAGTAATGTTGACCAGACCACACACACTAGAAGGTGAAAGGACGACGTTTCGGTCCGTCCTGGACCACAATCGACTTGAGAATGGTCCAGGACGGACCGAAACGTCGTCGTCCCTTCACCTTCTAGTGTGTGGTCTGGTCAGCAATATTAAATATTATATATTACCAAAAATGACGTATCTCTAATGTGTAGTAGCGCATTACTACTGAGCTCGTTCTGTCTGTTCTTGAAGATGAGGTGACACGTGCATATTTCCAATCTAGGGAGGATTTTCCTCTATGATTTTGGATTCAATTTTATTCACGCCTGAGACTTTAGATTTATTTAATTTGCCAATCCTCTTCCAAATTATTTCGCACATTATGGGAATATATATATATAAAATACAACACATAACTAGCTCAGCACAAACATAAATTATTTAACTGAAAGAACTTAATTTTGGGAAGGCGTTGGGGTTCATAATATATTTACAGAACTAAAAGGCACATTAAGTGTTCAAATTACCTTCGTAAATTGGAGAGTATAAGCACTGTTGGGAGAGCAAGCAAGGCACTCGGGAGTAGAGAGCGGCGTCTGCAGTACCTCAGGTCACACTGGTAACTTTAATCTTTTTTTCACGACAAACACTCATAAGCAACATATAATCATGACCGAGCACTTATTACAGAACGTGCAACGCCATTTCAAAAGCAGTGCGAGAATATTAGATATTTTGAATACTGAAGCACGAGGCGCTGCCCAATTTGGATACAAAACATTCAAAAAAGAATGTTTTCTATATACTTTCTGTTTTCCGCATGGATATGGTATTTGGATAGAAATAAAAAAAAATTGTAACTGCGCTAGTATGCCAACAGTTAATTCGACCGGATAAGGATATCACATCCCTGGTAGGATGATGCAAGATGAATATAAACGAGATATTAACGAAAAAATCAACATGATAGCACAAAAAAATGAGTTGACATCTGTAGGAACAGGCAGGATCTACACTGATGCTTAAACTGATCCTATTAATGTACAGCAGTGTACACTGTAATTAGAATAATGTCTTTCAAAACGGAAAATATAGAAAAAGTACGCATTGAGAGTTATGCCTCTACAACGTGAGCAGAGCTTACGGACAATATTATGGTACTATATTAAGATACCTAGATGGAAACACAATAGTGATATGCACTGATTCAAAAGCCTCATAACAAATTCTTAGAAAAAGCAGGCAAAAAACAGAGTGATAATCGCTGAAATCAAGAGAGCTATTAAGATACTAACCAATCAGGGAAAGGTGATCAAGTTCCCCTGGATTCTCTCCCACGTTGGAATCTGTGGAAGATTAAGATGGGGCGAGGAGGGAGGGGGAATTATCAGGGGAAAGCGCCAAGTCATTATGAATATGTAGCACTTGAAAGTGGTCAGGATTTGGGATGAGATGGGGGAAAGGAATGGTGCCCAACCATTTGGACGGAGGATTGAACGCCGACCTGCATGAAGCGAGACCGTCGATTTACCGTTCAGCTCAGCCTAAGTGATTGGGCAGGAAATCTGGAAATAAACGAGCAGATGTGCTGGCTGCTTAGCATCTGCTGCCTGGATTATCTCGTCACTGGTCATGACCCTCTAAAGGAATACCTTTTTGTTTTTATAGAACTGCATTTATAGAATAGCATTTTTGCATTTATAGAATTGTGGTTCTAACAGAGGACGTGAGCAAAGCACTTGTTCCGGAAGTATTCGGACGTCATCAGTTGTGAGTCGTGTGTAAACTGCCTTTCAATCATAAACATGGTGTTTGGCGACTGGATTAACGAGCTAGGATATTTATTTGCGAGAACGGACTGCTCTGGTAATATTAAGGGTTCAGGTAGGACAATCGGGTTCGTTCTCGACTCACAATCTTGAATTTCGGCGGGACAGGGATGGTTGGGCGCGTTTCCTATCACCTAATGCTTCTATCCACCTAGCAGTAATTATGTACCAATAAGAGTCAGCATGTTATGGCGTTGCATCCTGGGGAGGGTCAGTAATTCGACCCTAAGGGTAGACCTTGATATAAACCTAACATGTACTGTATGTATAAACTGGCTGGTTGTCCTAATGAATTATTATTCATTAGGATAATTGTTACCCGAAACGCTATGCGTATTAGTGGCTTTAGGTAGTGTATATACTAGCTCTACCTATAAATCCAACATTATGTTTGTAACTCTTTTACTATATATGTACCGTTACCTGAATAAAAATCTGAATCTGAATTTGAATTATTAATTATAATGTCCGCCTTGTGAAAAGGAGGAAATGTATATGTTTATCTCTCAGAATGCTTCGGTAATATGTTTATTGCTTGTGATGTGTGTCTATGTATGTATTAACACGATTTACTGAACGGGGTGAGAATAGCTTGAGCTACCTCATCCCTTTGTGTGTATTTTACCTCAATAAACTTATTTCAATTTCAATTTCATGTCCGCCTTGGACGATGGTTCGCGGGTCGGGCAGAAGGTGGCGCGGTCGGTAGTGGCTGATGCTGCCTTGGACGAGGGTTCCCGGTGCGTCCGTCAGGCGGCGCTGGTGGTTTGTTTACCATATCGGCGTCGAGCCTGGCGTGACACTCCTTCCCTCGGGCTCATCTCAAATTGGGCTGAGGAACATCTGTTTTGGTGAAGGAATTGAACGTAGGCATCGTTATATTTTGCAGAAACAGTTCAAACTATCTAAAAGATAATCCTTGATTTCCCTACATTGACCGTGGGCTTGTACTAGGACTACAGATAAGAGTCGTGCAAATTTAACAAAATGTTGAGAAGAGTTTTGTTTCCTTTTTATTTACTTTAATAAACTGTAAACTGTTTCGTAAGGTATGTTGATCAATTAAGTCTTGTTGCACCACTTCCTTACTGGAGAGAGTTTATCTTGAAGTTAAGCGGGTCCAAGCATGGGGACTTTGTTCGAAAAAATAAAATTAAGGTCAAAGTTTAGTTTAGTGACAAAAAATCGTACGTTGATGTAAACTATTATTGTCTGGGGTTTACAAAAATGATGTCAATATGGGTATATTAATTCTAAATGGATGTAGTGAAGTTTACTTGGCAGATGAAGAAATCCAGCTGTCATTTAGTGATTGCTATGAGATTAGATTTAAAGAAGCAAAATGCAACATGAAAAGCACATGGAAAACCATCTTTAATATCCTAGGAACTAAACAGCACTCATATAACTAGATAAAACTCTAAGGATGGCTATACACCTGCAACTGATTTAGAAATGGCAAATGAATTTAATAGCTTCTTTTCATTGGTTGGTGCTAACCTTGCCAGTAAAATTCCACAGACTCGGACACACATTAACACATATTTCTCGGGCAGCTATCCAAACTATCTTCTCCTTTCACCAGTCAGCCCGACAGATGTTGTGTCCATCATACACTCATTAAAAACCAAAGCTGGGAACATCAGTGAAATACCATCCATTGTATACAAGAGTGCCTCCCATGCCCTTGTGCCACCCATAGATCTACTGTTCAACAAATCTTTAGTGTGTTATACCTTCCCTGATATCCTTAAAAAAGCAAGAGTAACGCCAGTTCATAAAGGAGGCAATCCGGCACACACAAACAATTATAGACCAATATCAAACCTACCCATACTATCAAAAATATTTGCAAAAATTATCTACAAACAGCTCTGCTCCTATCTCGGAAAATTTGACAATTGGCCCCTGTCAATTTGGCTTCTGCTCCCAAAAAGAGTACCAACTATGCAATTATTAGTCTCCTTGATATAATCTACTCAGTCCTTGACAAAAATGAGTTTCCGATTGGACTCTTCATTGGCCCGAGGAAGGCCTTTGATACTGTTAATCACAACTACCTTGTACTTAAACTCCATCATTATGGAATCCGAGGCCATGCCCTGGACTATATCCGATCCTATCTTAGTGATAGACACCAATATGTAGCCTTCAATGATATAACCTCTCCCACTCTTCCAATAACTGTTGGAGTGCCACAGGGCAGCATCTTGGGACCTCTCCTATTTCTTATTTACATCAATAGTCTGCCTAATGTCTCTAACTTTCTTAAACCTATATTGTTTGCTGATGATACTACCCTCATCTACAAAGACCCCAACCCACACACATTTAATGTTGTGAATAATGAATTAAAAAAAGTCCACTTATGGATGTCAACCAACAAACTAACACTAAACATAAAAAAGACCTATTACATCTTATTTGGAAGCAAATCAACAAATGCAATTCAGCTTAAGATAGACAATGTTAACATCAGTAATAAAAATGATGGAAAGTTTCTTGGCATGTTCCTAGACAATAGACTCAATGGGGTTTTCACAACTCGTATGGGCCAATAAGCCCATATATGAATGAGCTTGGGAAAATATAAATAGGCAGCAGCTCCTATTTATATCCTTCCAAAGTCATATGTGGCCCTATTGGCTCATACAAGGCAGCTTCTATTTATATCCACAATATAGATAGGAGCTGCCTTTTATGGTCCAATAGGTATTTTGCAGTTTCCTTAGTTCTCATTGATACATACATTCATTGATACATTAATTGATTCATTCATTGATATCTATATTCATTAATTCATTGATACAAGATTAACATGACAAATCAAGCAAAGCCCAACCCAAATTGCTTCACAGCCACATTAGGAGGAAAACAACAGTGAAGGAACAGACAATAAAAAGACAGACAGGTTCAGAGAATGATAAGGTGGTGTGTGCAGAACTAAACAAGAGCTTGCAGGTCTTCATCATAGACCAAGAAGAAGTTCCTGAACTAAGAGGGGGGACATCTAACCAGGCACCACTGGAGGAATTTGAGATACCAGAGGTGAGGTGAGGAAGCACTTGCTTGAATTGGATGTGACAAAGACTGTTGGCCAAGACAGAATCTATTCATGGATACTGAAATAGGGAGCAGAAGCAATATGCTTATCACACTCAATGATATATAACAAGTCATTGGTAACAGAACGACCCAAATTTTGAAACACGGATAATTTAGTCCCATTATTTAAGAAGGGACACAGAAGACACTGAATTACAGGTCAGTGTCCTTAACAATACCATGTAAGGTGATGGAGAAGATCGTGAGAAAAACTAGTAGAACATCTGAAGAGAAAGAACATAGCACATTACCACCATAGGGTTCAGGAATGGCAAATCCTGCCTCACAGATTTAATAGTTCTATGACTAAGCAACAAAAATTAGACAAAAAAAGAGAAAGGTGGGCAGTCTGCATATTTTTGGATTTCCAGAAAGCCTTGGACACAGTACATCATAAGAGGCTAGTGCATAAGTTAGACATACAGGCAGGAATAATAGGGAAGGTATTCCAGTTGAATAAGGAGTACGTAAGCAAAAGAAGACAGCAAGTCACTGCGAGGGGTGAAATTTCAGAGTGGCGAGATGTCACTAGTGGAGTCCCACAGGGTTCAGTTCTTGGACCTATCTTGTTTATCATGTATGTAAATTATCTTCCAAAGAGAATAGACTCATTCTTTTTTATGTTTACCAGTAATGTGGAAATTATGAATTATGAGGAGGAATAAGATAGAGGGAAACAGCAAGAGGCTACAAGACAACCTGGACAAACTAAAGGAATGGTCCAACAAATGGTTTAACTCGACTAAATGTAAAGTAACAAAGCTAGATGGAGGAAGCAAAAGGCCAGATGCAAGGTACCAGATGGGAGATGACATCTTCCACGAAATGGACAGAGAAGAATCTAGGGGTTGATATCACACTAAATCTGTCTCCTGAAGCCCACATAAAAATTATATCATCAGTGGCATATGTGAGGCTGGCCAACATCAGAACTGCCTTAAGAAATTTATGTAAAGAATTATTTAGAACCTTGTATACACATTTGTTAGACCAATCCTGAGGTATGTAGCTCGAGCATGAAGTCCATATCTAGTCGAACGCAAGACAGAGTTGGAGAAGGTTCAAAAGTATACCACCAGACTAGTTCCAGAACTATGAGGAAAGGTTATATGAATTTAACCTTACATCGTTGGAAGACAGTAGAGTTTGGAAAGATATGATTGCCACATACAAAATTCTCAGGAGAATCGATTATAGGGTAGAAAAATCAGATCATTTAACACAAGCGGTACTCGTACAAGCAAACACAAATGAGCCAGTGACATTAGAAAGAAATTTTTCTGTGTCAAAGTAGTTAACAAATTGAATGCACTAGGCAATGACATAAAGAGATGCATTTTGTTAACAAAGGCAGAGTTTGAATGATTACAAAGCTTCTTACTGCATGATATACATCCAAGGATGAGGTGAAGGTGAAGCACCTCACTTAAACGACCATTACATCTTGTCAGTCTCCACAAGGAAACGGCCTGAATTAATTTTAGCTTTTTTCTATTACTGTACTACAACATCATTGCTTGAAATGCTTAATGTTCCATTATTTAAATATTTTATTAATTTTTTTTTCAGTTTAGGTTTACTAGATAATTCAGTTGGTGTATATTTTGACTTTCACACACTGTCAACATGAGTGGAGATGATGTCATGAAAGACATGAAGGAACGAGCAAAGTTGCGTCGTCAGCTGCTTGCCCAACAGGTGAGGGAGATCTTGACAATCATTTTTACTAATAATGAATTGCATTATGCTTTTAATTTTGCCTTGGAAAATTATTTTTACAGAATTTATTTGGTATTTCTTTTCAGGAATACCCTATGGTCTGTTCAGACATGTACCTCTTCATATATATTATACACTACACTCAAAGCCTATATTTTTATGTAATGTGATGTAAAACTGCAGATAGATGATTGGCTATTCTCCCCATACATAATTGCGAGCATTTTTTTCTGCACTGTATTAGAACCTTTTCTATATTTTTGTTATCCAGCTAGGAGTTGCCAGTGCAGACAAGCTGGGTCAGGCCTTAGGCAACATTGGCAAACTTCAAGATGACCAGGATCGCATAAAGAGACAAAGAAGGTCACGGCAGCAAGAAGAACTAGAAGGAGAGGAAGCCGCCAATATGGTGTATACAGACTCCTCTACATTCCTTAAGGTGGGTAAGAGTATCTTTGAAGATCACTTTGTAATTAGATTCATGCTATGCTGTGGAAAGAAAAAGACATGAAATAATCATAGTACAGTACTGTAATTATTATTTTGATGTCATTATTTATAGTATGGCTTGAATAAAATTGTCTTTTGAATCTTTTCCATTTGTTTTCTACTTAAAGAAAAGTATTTTGCTTCATAAATATGAAAGTGTTTGCTTATAATTTATTTTTAACAGTTATCTATTGCAATGACTCCCAACCCATTTGCTATTTTTTCATTATCAAATTGTATGGGATGTTATTATGATGTACAGAGGGAATGGACAAATAATACATCTTTCTGCTCTCTTGTGCCAACAACTCTGCTTTTTGTGACCTCCTTGTGCTAGCCTCATGGAACAGCAGAGGCAACTCTGCCTTCAGGCACTATACAGCTTGAAGGCATTTACAGCTCACTTAGCTGCCAGACTTGGCATTCCAATACTTTATCCACAGAAGCTTCTCATAAATAATCATCCACACTGAGCTTTCTCTTCCAGGGAATCACTCTGGACACTATACAGTAAAAATCTTAACTTACTCTTCATAGCATACAGGTCAGGGGACCTTGGCCACAATATAAGCATGCTGCTCCAGTTCAACTCTGCTGCCTCTGGCCATGTCATCCTTGTTGCCTACACTAATTTATCACTATTCACCTCTTGACTTTCAATTGTTAAGTTTGTAAGTTTTAAAAGTTGTATCATATAACCCTACTATTTCACCTCATAGTTTCTTCCATTATTCTTCCACAGATACGTGTGCTCGCACACCCCTCACCTCAGTTTGAATATTGAATATTTTTGTATCTCAAAAAGCATATTCAAAAATTAGAAAATGCACAAAGACATGCTGTTAAATACTACCAGATTTACAAAATATGAACTAAAAAACAGAGGCCAAAACATAGTGTAGGATGTAATGAAATGCTCTTTTTTCCTCATTAGTTTCCATTAGTTTTTGTACTAGTATTTATTGGCCATGCCAGTTTATATGTGGAAAGCACATGGGGATCAGAGATCACCTCATTGCTGAGATGAACCAACCACAAAAGCATTGAAGAGAAATCACAAGCACTGTCTTCCTCCAAGAAATGTTTTGACCATCACTAAACTATCTAAACAAAGCTTTGACAAATAGCCAACAATCACATTAATGGTTGCAACACACCTGGTGGTGATACAGCCTACCCAGATCCTGGTGAGAACACCACCTCTCTCTTCAGCCAGTCTGACCTTGCCTACAGCCATGGGGAAGAAGCATGAGACTGCAGAAATGCAGAGATACTGAGGGGCAGCCCAGATAGAGTTCTTTCATTACATTCAACACACTTATTTCTTGGTGGCCATTCTCCTCACCACATTGTCCTGTTAGAAGTTACCCAACATTTTGCCCCAAAGCAAAGAAGGGAATCAGTCAAATAATGGAAGGGACTTGGCTTTGGCAGAAGCCCCTGGCAACAGGACTCGGGCCAAGTGCCATACGTTTGCATCAAGGACGAATGGGATGATATAAATCTGCCAACACCCAATTTGAAAGTTGTAAACCCCCAGAGTCTGATGTAGTTGTGGTCCTATTTGACAAAAGTGCAGCTAAAGCAGCATATTTGCAAACATGGATCCTAGGGTTTAGTTGAATTGCATGTTGCTACACCAGGATCAGAAGAGTGCTACTTGTTCCCTTGTGTGTTCTATAGCTGTTCCCGCCACAGCTATGGAACACTTAAGATTCCTATCCCAGTGCTCTTGGTATGGATTCTAAACTGCTTTGATCTTCTTAAACAGACATTCTGTGTACCTCTTTAGTTCTTGATGGCTTTTGTATTTGAGGTTTGTGTCTCGACTGAAGCTTTCTTCTTTCCTCGCCTTCAAGTGGGTTGAGTGGTACTTTCCTCTTCAGGGTGAGTCAGAGGCTAGTATGATGCTGCTTTCACACACTGGGGATGAATTTTGCTTCTTGGAAGGACTCTGCAGCCAGCCCCACCTCTTTCTTAGTTGAGGTGGTGGTCCAGCTTAAAGCATCAAGTGAAGAGGCTTCCTTTTGATCCACTTTGGTACTGTTCCCAGGAAGAATGGTACTTATGTCCAGACTGGTGAGATTCTATACCTTCCAGTTTTGCTTGAGTTTGATGCTTCTTCTTTTCTATCTCAAATTCAGTATATTATTTTCTGTTGGGAAGTAACAGTTTTTATGTGTATCTCCAACTTGACTGGAAGGAAGTTCTTCCTATAATATAATTAAGATTGGGGAAAATTTCCTTTCAGTCAAACTGGAGATGTACATTCAAAAAGGGAAAACTTTCTTCGAGTCAAGCTAAAGACGTACATTAAAACTGTTATTTTCCACCAGAAAATCTTCAATGTGGTGTTGTAACACGGGAGAGTACGTTCTTGCTTTTTAATCTGCTTTTAACCTCACCCTGTCCGTATTCTTTATTCACTTCTCAATACCAAGGGACCCCCAGAAGCTACACTTGAGCCGACCATTTCTTTCTAACCATTTCTAGAAGGATGTTCTGAGTCCATTTATTGCCCTTTCATCTGCATTTTCATGGTAATAACAGATAATGTGACGAGGGAACATCTACAGGAATTTTACCAGGTTTAGATCAGTTATTCCTAGGCATGGGTAGCATCTCGAGTTGTTACATATACTTGGCAAAATTTGTCTCCCCAGGAATTTTCTTGATAGCAGGTTAATGCTTATCTTGCTCCTTTGTGCTTATTTGTCAGTGCTTACCTATCAATGACTACAGGGGCATAAGATATAACTCTTTATGCCCTCTTAGCCATTTATACCTAGCACACTAATTACCCCTCACAATATCAAATTTTTTTGTCATATTTCTCTTTAAAGTTGTGGATGGAATTGAGTTCAGCAACCTTTTTAATTCATTCCACTTTCCCACCATCTATACAGGGAATAACAACTTTCTTAAATCTCTTCAATTCATTCACATATTCAACTTCCACTGATGTCTCCTTGTCCTAACTGTTTAATTTAAATAGGCTTCATTTATCCACTTTATTTATTCCCCTCAAGATCTTGTATGCAGTTATCATATACCCCTCTCTTTCTTCTCTCCTCTAAGCTGAATCCTCTCAACATGTCCTCATAGGTGATTCCTCTCAATTCTGGTATTAATCAAGTTGCAAATCTCTGAAATTTCTCAAGTTTCTGTTTGTTTCTCAGTGTGTATGTTCCATGCTGGAGTTACATACTCAAGTAATGGTCTCACATACTCAGCAGTGTGTATAGACTAGAAAGCCTCCTTGTTTAGATTCTTAAATTACATTCTTATGTTTGTTAACGTCTCATATGCTGCAGTTATTCTGTTCACAAGAGCTTCTTGTGTTAGTGTTGGGATTATGTCTACTCCCAGATTTTTTCTTATTGTTTCATGTTCAGAAGTTCATATATGAACCCTGCGAGTTCAATCACCCCTCCTTTCTGTAGTAAAAAGGTTTTCTTCCTACATGAAAATGACACTTGACTTGTCTGGACTTGTCTGGAGTTAACACTAACATTCCAGGACTGGTTTATCAGGTGATTTCAAGTCACTCATGACTAAAGTGTCTGGATCTCCAGGCTTGGCACCATCCATCAAAGATTCAGGCATTAGTTGAGATTTCAGCTAGGTTATCCCTGCCACTTGGCAATCCCTTTTGGGCTCCATTTGTGTGTTTCATCCAAACTGGATGACTAACTTCTTGGGGCCCACAGTTTCCTTCTGTCACCATTCAGATAAGTGAATTGATCTCTATTGTTGCATTTCACATCAATGCTGAGGAAAGGACTGCAGTGCTGATTGTGATGAAATGCATCACTTTCTTGAGAATTTTTTCTCTGTACTACAACTGTCTCAATAATGAAGTGTGGTAACCAGAAGGACCTTGCTCTTCAGGCACCCCCAACCTGACTTCCTGTCTTGCGCTTCTCACACAGAAGAATGCTGTTTGATATTATAAAAATGCTTTCAGGTTCCCCTTCAAAACTTCTTGTATGGACTTTGGACTTTTTAGGTCCATTTACCACTGTTTTTATGGGGGAACAGATGGCATCATTTCTCATTCAACACCTTAGAGCTTCCTCTTGTTGATAGTATAGTGTCGCTTGCCAGGATTTCCGTAGTTCTTTGCAGCCCACCAGTTTTCTTCCTTGTCGTAATCAGGTGTGGGTTTGGGTGTCTGTACGTGGGGCGTCATGGCATGCAGGATGCTTACCTCCACTGCTGCTCCACCTGGCACTACTATGCAGTACAGGTGAGTTGAGCCCTCTTTATGATTATTGTAACAGAGCTGGCCTGGCTATTGCCAAAGAAAGCATCTGGTATAGCTCAGAAATCAGGCTTTGGGTATACAGTATAAAAAAGCTACCTTCTGACCAGGACACCTGGTTACTCCTGCTGCTGCTGTCACTAGGTAATGGTCTTGGGTAGAAGGCAGGAAGGCCAAGTTGAGCTTGGAAGGGCTTTGAGTTTGCAAATGAACCTTCTAAATGTCATTTCAAGCAGGATTGAGTTCTCTCCAGTGCCTCCTTGACACCAGTAAGACTTGGCAGGGGCTCTGGAAAAGATCAATGTACAGAATATCAGCCTGCCATGACTGTACATAATACTGTCCATGGTGCCATCAGGACCTTGTTTTGTGAAGCAGCTCATTGTCATGTGCAGAAATATGTTTCTCATGTACCTGTACAGTATACTCTAAAATGTATATTATATTGTAGTAAGTTTTTTCTCTTAATAGGGCACTCAATCAGCGAACCCCCACAATGATTACTGTCAACATTTTGTGGATACTGGACAACGTCCACAAAATTTTATTAGAGATGTTGGGCTGGCAGACAGATTTGAAGAATATCCAAAACTACGAGAACTAATAAAACTTAAGGTAAGGCACAACATTTGCTTTGGTATAAAATGGTTCAGGATTTCCAACATGATCTATGGAAGGAATTTGGAATGAGTTCTGGAAGTCATGTGGCAAGTTTTAACAGTGCCCTCAATTCGCACAGATGAACTTAGAAAACTGCTTGAAAATAAAAACCAGACAAATTTAATATAGTACCTGTATGCAAAAAAATAATAAAGGCATTCCAGACACCTCCCAGATTCCAATTTTTTGTCATTCAAAATATAGTGTCAAGTGTTAAGTAGTCCTTTCTGAGAGGCACCTCATTAGTTCTTCAAAACTTACTTTATTGGCCCTTCATGGACACCCACAAATGCCAAGGGGCAGAAACTTTGAGCCTCCTGGGATCAAGTATCGATGTCTTGCCCCCCCCCCCTTCCTATAAGAGTAGGGAAGAATATGGGAATCAAAGATCAACTCACTACCAAGGTGAATTGCCCAGAAAGCCAAAAAGTTTTTCCAAGCAATTCTCATCTCTCTGAAAGAGAGAGATTGGGAAATTCAGTGAACTCGACTAGTAGTTGGAGTAGGCAAACTACTCCTATCACATCATCCCTGGCCATCGCCATATCAAGAGATACCAGATCACTCGTCATCCCGGCCACTTTTCCCCCTTCACTCAAGATACAGCTTCCACCCCCACCATCCCTCTATATCCCCAGCCACACGGGGATCAGAGAAGATGGTGAGTATGGGGGTTATTGAGATACCACTGAGAAGGAAATTTCATTCCTCTTGAATAATTGTTGTTGCTCAATAAATAACAGTAATTGTTATTAAAATGAAGTTTTCTGATACAGCTGGGCCTTATATCCTCAGTGAGGCTTTATTACAAACAAATTTTGTGTTTGATAGGTCTTTGCAGAGTTATAATACAATAAATTATTTAAATAGTGATATAGAAAAATATCTTTATAGCCTAGATGTTCAAGATGCTGCAGCTAATGTATCATGCATCTGCATAATGTTGTCTGTAGTGTTTCATACTTTAAATATCTGGCCTAATTCACTTATCTAAACTTGTACTGAAGTATACAAATAGAGTATTTGCAGCGAGTTTTCATTTTCCAGGATGATTTAATAGCTACAACTGCAACACCACCCATGTATCTCCAAACTGATCTCCAAACATTTGACCTGCGTGAGCTACCTACAAAGTTTGATGTGATACTGGTCGAGCCACCACTTGAGGAATATCAGCATACAGGTGTAAATAACGTACAATTCTGGGATTGGCAGAAGATAATGGACTTGGATATTGCACAGGTAAACTTATTGTTATGTAGTAAGTTTAAATGCTGTTGTGCCTTTACAGTTGTGTATTATTGAGTGAATAAAGACCAGTAAATATTTTCTTGAAAGAAACGAACCATACGAATATAAATTTTGTTGTGAACAATGTTTCAGTATTTTTTTGTCCGGTGAAATAACACTAAAAACACTTGAACAAATTTGTTCATGTGATGCATCACGTTAGTGTGATCTCTGTGTGTGTGTGACTAAAAACACTTGTATGTGCTGAGGGCACACAGTCTGCAGAATTTTCTATCGAGATGATTATTCTGCCGATCTTTTTCAGATTTTTGGCAGTAGTTCTTGAAATGTAGTCCTATGTCTGTGTATCTACTTTCAGGCTGTCCAGTGCATCCCTGGAGCTTGGGTAGATAGCAAATTTATTCATGCAATATTGTGAAGGGGGGGGGGGTTGAATGCAAGAATTGCTACACTGGTGCAGGATATCTTGTCTGTTGCAAAGGCTTTTTTAAGTAGTTTGGTGCATCATCTCCATGAACACTTTGAATTTTGTATAATTCCTATAATTGATTTAAAGTAGATATAAGGACTTCAGAGTTTTATATCCTTTGATTTTTGAATACATGTTGATTTGGCTTAGGGACAGCATAATGCCAGTATTGGGAAATAGATGAAGAGCAATAGTAATTCAATAATCTACATAATTATATTTAATATTGTAAGTATATTTGATACAGGTAGGAAGGGCTCCAAGAGATGGAATGGGGGGGGGGAGAAGAATTAGGGGAGTAGTTATGAGGAAATAAAAATGGAGAAGGTATTTATTCTTTAGTATTTCATTAGTTCATACTTTAATGGCGTTGTGATATTGTGGATGAATTTGAAAGAAGACTGCTAAGAGTAAGTGTGAAGAAAAATAAAGTATTGTGAGGGAAAGAGGAGGTATTTCCATAAGTGAAACAGAAGTACACAGAGCAGTCTTAGAAGTGGTCAACCACTCTAAATACAGCCCAAGCTCTGTAATTCAGAAAAGAGCTGTTTGTGCAGGTGAAGGAGAGAGTAGAGTAAGCTATCATGCACAAGGCTGCACTTCATAAACCGCAAATAGAGACCTGGCCTTTTTAAATTCCGTTGGCTTTAAGAAATAAAAGAATCGCCACAAGCCATTTAGATTAATGAGTACCAACTGCATTGGCACAACAAACACCATGAGCTTACCTTTGTTGAAGCCCCATCACTTTCATCATGATGAGCATACTTGTGCTACTGGTGCCCATGAAAGCTTGTTGGATCAGCATTATACATTTGCTTTCCTCTATATTAATGCATCACTATCACTTTGAGCATAACAAGCAAAGATCTGATCTTTTGCCTTAAAAAACTGTTCTTGGGATGCCAGGCTCTGCTTCTTTCTTCAGTTTTAGATTACTGTAATTAAATAAGAGTTACTGGTTGAGTGTAATCATTGATCTTCTAGACAACAAATGAATACCTTCACAAATTTTCAGGTTGCAGCACCACGCAGCTTTATTTTTTTGTGGTGTGGCTCTTCAGAAGGATTAGATCTTGGCCGTCAGTGTCTTCGCAAATGGGGTTTTCGACGTTGTGAAGATATATGCTGGATACGCACTAACATTAGCAATCCAGGACATTTGAAAAATCTTGAACCGAAAGCTGTATTTCAACGAACAAAGGTATTACACAAATATTTTGTTACTTAATGGAATGGATAATGGTAGTCTGATGAAGAGAAAGTGAGTGAATTTGGGCCAGAGGAGAGGAAGGCATGGATGAAGATGGGCAGGCATGGGATGTGAATTGTGCGAGGATGCGGGGATTGAGTGCGAAATGAGATACAGCACGTGCCTCCTAAGGAGCATCGTACACCGGCTTATTTATTTGTGATGTTGTGTAATGTAAATGATGTAACAAATGGACAAGTAATTGTTTCCTTTTTACTGTTTATAACCACCTTAGTATTATTTCTCCCTATTTCATGAAAGTGGGAAATGGTATTATGAGAATTAAAAGGGAATAAATGCATCATTAATATTTAGTACAATGATGTTTTCCACTATCTTTCTTCAGCACACTTTGGTAGACAGACAACCATAAACATTTGGGTAGTACTTTGTCTGTGTCTTGCTTTAATACTTGTAAAGAAAATTGTATTATTAAGGTCATACCTTTGAACTGATTGCTTAATAGTATATTAAAATAAAAAACACAATTATGATCAATGCAAGAAAACCAAAGGGGCATATATAAATATATATATATAGCATTGTTAAATGTATATGTTAACCATTAAACCAGAGAGTGCTAAACATTTACCACCTGACATTCAACTTGAGCATTCACTGAGCCCACCCAGAACACCCAATCATCAACCACCCAGTCCATTTTTCTCAAGTTAGAATTGTCATCAGAAGTCTATACAGTGTGTAGCTACAATACAGTTAGGGAGGAGTAGATAAGGTTATGTATAGACCACCAGTTCCAAGGTTAAGTGTAGCTTCCAGTTCGGTTACTCACCAATAATTGAGCATATTTTTAATGTATTGAAGTAAATGGCCAATAATTACATATGATTACATTATATCCCAGTATTTACTTTTTGTTTCTTGCTAGAACAACATACAGTGAATAGCATTAAAATGCATTGTGTGCATGAGTTAGGTTTCTAATTATCATAGAGGTACAGTATACTGCATGATGATATATGCAGTATACTGCAGTATACTGCATCTTGGCTTTCGTTATTGTCTTCCAGGAACATTGTCTAATGGGAATAAAGGGTACTGTACGTCGGTCAACTGACGGTGATTTCATCCACGCAAATGTTGACATTGATCTTATAATATCTGAAGAAGCTGAATATGGATCGCTAGAAAAACCAGTGGAAATATTTCACATTATTGAACACTTCTGCCTTGGTCGTCGCAGGTGAGTGGATTTAATGACTATTCCAGAGGTAGTTTCTTTAATTTTTTGTTAGAGAAATGTACAGTATTTATAAAAAATACTTCATAGGATTGTGTAAGGCCATTTTGGGCAAGTCTACAACAAGCATATATAAACTTCATTATAATTTGGATAAAAATGTAATTCTGACAAAAGTACATAATGCTAATTAACATAATTAAAACTGATAATACAGTGCCTAAGATTGTACTGGTACACCCCTATCAAATAGGTGAAGTTGTGTTGAGGAAAAATAGATATCCGAACCGGAAACCCAGAAGCTATAGAACTCAGTTCAATAGTTTCAGGGAGCCTCCGGGTTTCACCCAAAAAATGACGTTTCATTTCATTCAAAGTTTTTTTTTTTCATGGAATTGTTCATGTCACTCGCTCATCAATTCCCTATTCATATCTTTTAATGATTCAATTCAGAACTTAATCAGGCTTCTGTTTTCCTTTACTTTTAAATTAAAATTATAGCAAATATGGAAGAAACAGGATATTTTAATAAATACCTATCATAATTATGTGTGTAGCATTGGTGTCCATAAACTGTATGGTTAGCCTTGACATAATCCTCCTGCATAGCAGCATTTAAATGTGGATATTTAGTAATCTTTACTGCCTTCCCTCTACATACATGAATGTTATTTTATTTTGTATATAAATTTCTCTTGCAGTAATGGTGTGATTTATATTTTTTAATCTGACTTTAGGTATACCTTTAACTAAGGTTAGCAGCCTGACTACCGATGACCCTACTCATGGTTGGATTAGTAAACAAGATTCTTTTATTCTATCTTTTTATGTTATAATATTTACGTGAAAGTCACAAGGCAATACAAATCAACACTGATATGCAAGATATAATTCAGGACAGTTTTAGTGCCAATGGGCCCCAAAGCTTCATTTGAAGATGGTACTGTTGAGCACTGTAGCCGTTTTGAAATACTGTATATCTTTTCTCTCTCAAAGTGAGTTTTAATTGTTTTCGTTCATAGAATGCTGTCACTTTGAAACTCCAGATAAGCAAACTTTTTTCAGTTGGTCATTATTTCTTTGTTTATAAATTGACTTAAAAAATATATATTTGGATTAAGAAAGAATCACTGGATCTCATTAATAAATATAGACAAATGGTTTGATTGATAGGTTGCACGTGTTTGGCCGTGATAGCACCATTCGTCCTGGCTGGCTCACCCTCGGCCCAGGTCTCACCAGCAGCAACTTTGATCCTGATGTTTATGCAGGCTATTTTACAAGTGGCCAAATTACAACAGGTTGTACCGAGCGCATTGAGGCTCTGCGACCAAAATCTCCTCCTCCGAAGGTAAAAGGAGGACCAGGTGGACGAGGAAGAGGGGGAATGTCTTCGCGAGCAAATTTCACCCGTGGGCGAGGACGAGCAAGATAACCAATTCCTCTCTGTGGTTAGAATTTACTCTTGCCACTTGTATAGAATATGCTACAGGTTGCATCCAACATGCCTTTGATACCATAAATAACTATTTTTGTTGTATGTTTGAAATTACATAGAGGTTATAATACATGTTAAAGTAATTTGTCTAATTTTATTGATACTTGTATAAAACTTTTATACCAAAGTCTGTAATTGAGCTTCTAGGCTCATGTTGTTATAATTAATATTAATTTATGAGTGTTGACCTATGAATATTGCTAGCTTATGTATATGGACAGTATGGCCAAATATCATTAGCAATAGAATCAGGTTTTTATAATTATGCCAGCCCATTAATCATTAATGGGATCTTTTATAATAATGATTCTTAAACAGTGAAAGCAAACAATGTTTATCGGTCACCTTGTGAAGACAACATACATGTATGTAAACAGTGCGCCCCCATAAACAAGAAATAATTGTTAGTTTTTCAAGACTACCTCTCAACCATTTTATCTACAGATTACAATTGTAATGCAAGCCAATAAATTATACAGTGCAGATTCACTTGTTTTACTAATTAGTAATTTAATTATATTTGTAGCTCAGTACAATATAAGATATAAAAAGTGCTCTTGGGGAGGGCTTGTATTGGTGCCTCCTTAATGCTAGCTACCTGGATACCTGCACCCAGTTCAATCCATGCCAGACCCTTGCAAATCACTGTAAGCTTACTGGGGACAAGAGGCCAAAAGCTGAGCCCCCTCTAAAGAGGTACATGGAGCAAGGAATACTAGATCGCACTAACCAAGAAAATGGCACTAGAAAGGTAGGTAAGCCTAAAACATTATCAGTAATGTAAACAAGCATAGACAATGAGACAATGAACCACCTGGACATGAAGCAGTTCTCTTGTCGAGGAAGCACACCATCAAGGGACTGCTTGCCTTCCTCCTTGATCTCTTAGCTTTGACACATCATTCATTTGATAGAACACCAGATCCATGAACAATGTTTTTCCCCCCCTGCACCACTAGTTGCATGAAGTAATGATGCATGATCACAACTGGACATATTAAGTGATGCAAACTACGCTGAACCAATAAAGCATCAAGCATAAACCACCAAGGATTCTTCCTTAAAACCAGCCATCTTATTTTTAGCCTGGAAGGAAGTAGATTCTGTAAGTGAAGAAATGACCTCCAGGATCAAAAGAGCAAAACTCCTGCTTCGGAAGTAATGTGTGAAGCTCGCCAACCCAACAATCGGAAGTGAAGGCCAACAAAAATAAATCCTTGACACACAAAACTGAGGAGAAGAAAGAACAACCAAAACCTTGTCTAAAGAGCAATATGACTCGAGAGCATAAGTTCTCGGAAAAAATGAAAAAAAAAGAGGTGAAAGGTGAAAAGAAAAAACCTTACAAAATGGGTCCAACGATATGTTGACACCGAATGCCAACAGCGGGACTCCTTGAAAGTCAAATGTCGATGAGAAAGAAAAGGATGGAAGAAGCATCAAGAAACCTCAGAAAAATGTTGCTGCAATGAAAGCTGCACGCAAGACACCAAACGATAAGCCACTTACAGACCGTACAGTGAGTGGTACAGGAGAGCCTTGAACCATCAAGAAACATGTTCAGGCCAATTCTTGGAGCCACAGAAAATGACATGGGTTCAGACAATGAACCCTGAGCTAGAAACCACAGCTTGGCTTGCCAAAAATGAGCCAGCATAAGAACTCTACCAAAGAACATCTACAGTCTGAACAGAATCTGGGGCAACAGCTCAACCAGAATGAAGAGATTAAGAAACTTCATAATATTTCAGTGACAAAAGACACGGGTGAGACACCAATGATTCAGCAACCTGCGTACTGTACAAATGGTGGTAATCAAACATTAAAAATTCCAAGCATATGGATCGGCAGTGGTCAAACCAGCAACGTACTTCACTGCAGTGAGCCTCTGAAAAAGGTGGAGCCATGAAAAAATGCCCCTGCTCAAGCACCAAGAGCTCAGGCATTTTTCAGAAGATACCAGAAGGGTATGGAAACCAAGGCTCAGCCGACAATCAAGGAGTCAGAAAGACCACCTTACCCGAGTGTGCCTCCAGTCAGGGCGATACTCGGAGCAACAACTGAACTGGATGAACCACACCCTCACCTCGATCAGTCCAGCTGGAAGGCACTCATCATGAGAGCCTCGATCAAGGAACAGAGCCACATAGAGAAGATACGGGATCCACGCTGATACGAAGACGTCCACCTCAGGGCAACCAACCGTTCCGCAAACCCAATGAAAAAAGTTTTGTACTTTTAATATTTAAGTATTGAGAGCAGTTTTGTTTTGGGAAATTGATTACTACCTTATATTCCACTGATCAATTAAAAAAATCAAGCAAGGTTGTTTTGACTTATGGTGGATCTTGTTACATTATTAGATCTAAAATGGGTCTTTAAGGATTGATAAAAAATAACAGAACACAATAACAGTTGTACTACAAGTATACAACTGTTCTAATTGAATTATATAATTTATTATGTTTTAGTATCCTCAAAAGGAATACTTTATGATTGTCAGATTTCCTTTACAGGATCATATACAGGTAGTATTATTCTTACCTTTACAACATTTGTGGTGTCCTTGCAATATCTATGGAATGCCTTTGTATCAGCTTGAAACTTTCAAGCCTTTAACAATGACGGTCCATTTTGATACTGTATTGGCTATGAAGCTCTCTGAGGGCAGGGATGAATGTAAGTGATGCCAGTATCTTGGAATTAAATGAGTTGCTACATCAATCTTTATAAACATAAGCTCACAACACCATATGACATGACACTGAATTATATTATTGGTCACATCAGAAAATCATTTTGGTCATGCCAAGATTTAAGAAAAATCTTAATAATGCTTACTCTTTAAAGAGTTAAACTAAAAAAAAACTTTGATGGTATGTTTTAGTCCTTAGATTTTATAGACTGTATATTGAACTATGTGTGAAGTGTTCTTAGTCTTATGAATTAGGGATATTGTAAGGTAGAGGGGAAGTGGGAAAAGTGGTGGATTGTGTGTTGATGAACCGACTATGTGTGAAGTGATCTTACAGTGTTGTATAGATTAGTGATGATGTAGGAGAAGAGGGCAGAAGGGGATAGACACACATATTTTTCACTCTTGATTTTGACAGTCTTTAATAGTGTTCTCAAAGTCCAACTTTAACATAATAACCAATCTATGTTGATAAATGCCAGTGATAATAGGTGACTCTGGCCCATTGTTAATTTTAGCTTTTAATCCTTTTAGGGTTGGAAAATTACCTCTCACCTGCACAGCTTTTACTGTACCAAGTACAGTACAGTGTACTATATGAGCTCTGCTATCTGAACCCTGCTGAACTTTGGGTTATTCAGCCAAAATTGGGTTTGGATGAGATTTTGCAAAACTTTGCAGTATCCAAACAAATTCAGATACAGTAACCAGAGATTTGGTCGGATACCGCAGACTGGCACAAATTTGGATAATTTTCTGCCAAAACTTCTTTGTATCTGAACAGAAATTTGGATAACTGGAGATTAGGTCACAAAAATGTTCAAGATCTACAGTATCAGACAAGAAGACAAACTACAACAAGGTAAGCTGCAGTTTCTCTTTTAAATTATATTTTTTTATTTATAATGTGTTTGTGTAAATAAGAATTATGGTGGTACAACTTTTTTTTAAATACAGTATGGTAATTTTTGGACTTTCCCTGTAAAAATTCTGCTTATCTGAATGTCTGGCTTATCTGGCAGGGATCCTTCTCATATAATTCTGATAAGTGAGCTTAGACAGTATTGACAAACATTAGCATGTTGAAAGACACAACATTTTGGCGAGGAAAGAGCTTAACCCGTGTGTTTATTATTGCACAGGGCACTCCAACTCTTTCCATGAAAAGTCATGTTCTCATTAGGAAAATTTTTGACAAGTAATTTGGTTACCCAAGTTTTCAGTAATTCTGCCACCGACTTAGTGTTGTGAAACATTTATTTAAACAACAGAAACACCACAGTGAATATGGATTCAATGTCATCTGTATAGACATCCATCAATTTGCCAGCTCTACTTGAAATAGTTTCCACTAATAATGAGGACTCAAGGCAGAAACCAAATGCTTTTCATGTGCTTGGTGTGGCATCTTTATTTCAATCAGTAGCTCATCAATATTAAAATGAATGAATGTGTTGAAAATCTAACCCACTGGTTGCTGTTTTCCATGGGTTTCAGCACATGGAATTGGCAGGATGTGTGAAGATCATGAAAGTAAAATATGGCACATAATAGTGCTTCAGGAAATTTACAAAATGCCTTAATCCATCTCTGTCTGAAACCAAGATTTTGTTTAATACTATGATGTCAGTGTTTATCTCTCAAATTGAATTCTTGCAGAGGACTGTTCAACTAACTGTATTGAGCTTGTTTTTTCTCTCTCTATGGAGAAACATTCTTATGTTAAGAAACTTTAAGCTGAAGATGTAATTTTCACACATTTCATTAGCAAGGTTGTTTTGACTTATGGTAGAACTTGTTACATTATTAGATCTAAAATGGGTCTTTAAGGATTAATGAAAAATAACAGACCAGCATGTATATTATATTTTAAAAATTGAGTAATTTACCTGAATTTTCCTATAATAAGGCTGTATTAATATGAGAAATGAAGATTACGTACAGTTTTGTATAGCGATGAAATCTCAGTGGTAGATACTTATTCCCTAAACATACATGAATATGTGCTGCAGTGTTAATTATTTTTTAACTTATTTTTAATAAATTATTGCTTAAAAAGACATGAGGAAGGGTTAAGTTAGGATAGATAAATGTGTCATTTTACAAAATAGACATACAAGTTTATTGTTCTTTTACAGAAGCAGTTCCTACTTGTTCTGTTCTCTGGTTTTCTAAGCTAACTTTAAGGTTTGGTCTTCCCATAGGTATAACTTTAGATAGCTTAAAAAAGTGGTTAAGTCCTATGTAATTTATTAAGTAACTCAAATTCTCTTTTTGGGTCATCTTTGTCATTCTTGCAGCCGTCAACCAGTATTGTTTACCCAACCATTAATAATTTAGTTGGTAATCTCTGTACAGTAAACTCATAATATTTAAACAGGTATAAAAGCAAATCCTTATATTGCAGCCTATTCTCTTGATTTGGCACTATGCAAAATAAATGCAACAGTTTTGTCTTACAATAAATGTACAAAACAAAACATAGGCTTCAATCTATTAAGGTAAATGACTGTAAAACATTAATTTGTGCTTTAATGTTGATATGTTGCTTCTTTTAACGCATTGGTCGATTCCATAAAAAGGCAACATATTAGGCTAGAGAACTGGCTGCATATTAACAGGTATCTCCACCCAGCATATGCATTATATCCTTAAAAACCCTTTCGTATGTGATGTGGGGTTGTGAAGCACCATTGATAAAGTGGATGTTGTTAACTGTGTTGCACATCTGGGTGAAGTGTTGCTCATATTGAGGCCAGGCACACAGTTCAAAGTACTGTTCTGAGTTCATACTGACATTGGTGAACACCCTCATCTTCCTCCTCTCCAAACATTGTTCCTTAGTTAGGGTGATAAAGTAGAGGAGATCACAGAACTGGGGCACCTCAGGATGATTGAACAACAAAAAGCCATCCAGAAGCAGTACTGATGAAAGATGTGACTTTTCCTTGTGTCCAATAAATGGCGGTCTTGGTATATTTAATGCTGATCCAATAATTTTACTCCGATTATGTATCTCGTCATAATCCACAAAGTTTATATCTCTTCCATCTGTTGCCAGAATTTGCTTGATATCTGCAATCATCTTTGTCATGTCGATGCTAGCTAAAGAATCTTTGTTATAACCCTTTAGAGGTTCAGGAGCTTTCAGATGAGCATTGGAGTGGTCAGGGAGTATATACTCATCTTGGGTCAGATAAAGAGTTGTGGTCGGGAGGGACGCAAGTAATTGGTTCGCTAGAGTAGTCTTCCCACCACCAGTTGCTCCTGACAAGCCAACCACTCTCCACCCAGAGCTACTAGTCTTAGCTTGAAGTTCCTCATGCAGTGTGTAAAGGTTCAGAAGCGCCATATTTCTCTGGAATCCGTATCTGAAAGTAAATTCTTGTATTACCTACAAGGATATAACAAACTAGAGTGTGCACGAACTTACATAATTTTTTGATGGGTACAATTGTGATTCTGTAATTACAGTATTGTGATTGGAGTCAAAATCCACCACTCATTAAAAGTTGAACAACAGGTGGGTGCAGCAGTCAGAAAAGCTAACCAAACTCTTGGGATAATCAAGCATACTTTTGACTATAAGGAAAAGAAGGTAATGGTTCAACTGTATAAATCAATGGTGTGCCCCAATTTGGATTACTGTATCCAAGCATGGAAGGCCTCATTTTCAGAAGGACATAGCTGCTCTGGAGAAGGTGCAACACCAAGCAACAAAAGTCTTTCCAGAGCGAAGTCATCTCTCGTATTAAGAGTGCTTGAAGGCCACAGGGCTAACAACACTGCAAACCAAGCAATTAGAGGGCGGCTCTCATTGAAACTTTTAAAATACTTAACAAGTTAGAGGATGTTGATCCTAATATTTTCTTCAGAAGGTCAGATGTACCACAAACGTGGTACAACGGTTTCAAACTCAACAAGCCACAATGTAGGACTGAGAACAGGAGATGCTTTTTCACCCACAGGGTTATTAACCCATAGAACCGCCTACCCGCTGATGCCGTAACTGCTAAAACTGTTGGGTTTTAAAATATACCTGTAAAAGATCATCAATGCAAATGGGGGACCTTCGACAAGCCGCCAGCTTCCTGTCCTCGTCGAGGCCACTAGGGTTAGTGGCTCTCAGGTAAAAAAATCAGGTAATGTGCATTTTGGTGCACTGAAGGGTTTGTTAAAGATTGTTCTGTAATTGTTCTTCATTAAGGATGCATAAACCCAGGAGACTGCCTACCCGTCAAAGCCGTAGATACCAGTACTGTTTAATTTTAAAATCCAGATGGAAAAAATCAGGGCAAATGGGGGACCTTTGACAACCCGCCGGCTTCCTGCCCTCGTCGAGGCCACTAGTGTGTTAATGGCCCTCAGGTAACTTGAGTTTAATGATATATAGACAAATATAGCCATAAAAAAGTATTTGAAAGTGTCGAAAATTTAACAAGCTGAACTTTCCATAGTATCTAATAACAGAAACATGAAGCCTACGGAAGTCTCCCTTGTGTCTGATAATTTGGAGTCAGGGCCACAACATGGGGTGAAGGGCTCGGTGCACAGATATGGACAAATTTCGTAGCAGTGAACTTTCCCTGGAGACTATAATGCAACAGCTTACACTCAGCCTCTCTATTGCTGTGGTTAGTGAAGTACCTCTGATTGTATTATTAAATGTCTAGCTAATGAAAATGATTATTATAGAATTTTCATTGATTTACAAGGAGCTTTTGATAAAGCCAACAAAGAGGTTATTTTATATGAATTAGCTAGTCTTGGTGTTAAAGGAAAATTATTGCGCTGGATAGGGGATTATCTTTACGACAGGAAGGCTCAGGTGTGGTATCAAGGTTGTATGTCAGGTGTGAGGTCTTTTGAACTCGGCACACCTCAGGGAGGAGTGTTGAGTCCCACCCTGTTTAATGTACTAATGAATAAGATAGCATCTGAGAGATACTCAAATGGGGTAACTCCGATCATATATGCCGATGATATTTTGTTTCAGGGCAAAGATATTTCAAAGGTTCAAACAGTGTTGGACAATTTCGGAAACCTGTGTCACCATATGGGATTGGTGGATAATGAAAACAAAACTAAGTTTGAATGTAGAAGTCGGAGCCCCATTGTTTTGAAAATAAACGATAAAAATATAGAGAGAGTTAATATATATAAATATTTAGGCTTATATGTTGGATAGGTAAAAAGAGAGCTTGGTACAAAAGGATTAAAAATGGGGAGGTCACTTTAGAACAGGAATTCGTACAACTGGTTAGAAATGTTAAAAAAGAGATAAGGAAAGCAAAAAGAAACTATGAAGTTCGCATAGCAGGGCAAGCAAAGACAAATCCTAAAGGGTTTTTTCAGTTATATCGTACTAAGACTAGGGAAAGGATAGGTCCATTAAAAACTGAGACAGGTCAAATAACAGATAGTGATGAAGAGATGAGTAGTATTTTTAATAAATATTTTGTATCTGTATTTACTAAAGAGGAACTTAACAATATGCCTTCAGCCGAACAAGTCTATGTGGGTGGGGACGAGGACAGGTTGACGAGTTTAACAGTTACCAGGGAGGATGTTCTTAAACAAATAGTAAAACTCAAACCAAACAAATCCCCAGGGCCGGATGAAGTGTTTGCCAGGGTGCTTAACGAATGCAAAGCGGAGCTTTGTGACCCACTGTCAACCATATTTAATAAATCATTAGAGTCAGGCAGAGTGCCAGAGTTTTGGAAAGTTGCTAATGTGATACCAGTTTTTAAGAAAGGAGATAGATCACTTGCGTCTAACTATCGACCAATTAGCCTAACGTCTATTGTGGGAAAGTTACTCGAATCTATAATAGCAAATAAAATTCGTCTTCATCTTGAAAAACATAAATTAATAATTGAGTCGCAACATGGTTTTATAAATGGCCGTTCATGTTTAACAAATTTGTTATCTTTTTATTCTAGCATTGTTGAGGCAGTTGATAGTGGTAAGGATTGCGATGTTGTATACCTTGACTTTAGCAAAGCTTTTGATACAGTGCCACATGAAAGACTGATTAAAAAGATAGAGTCTCATGGTATTGGGGGTGCTATATTAAGCTGGATTAGGGCATGGCTATACCAAAGGAAACAGAGAGTTAGTATAAATGGAATCAAGTCAGAGTGGGAATATGTTGTAAGTGGAGTGCCTCAAGGCTCTGTCCTGGGACCTCTGTTGTTTATAATATATATAAATGATTTAGATTCAGGTTTGAGTAGCAACATTTGCAAATTTGCCGATGATACGAAAATCGGTAGGGAAATTAATTCGGAGGAGGACTCACTATCACTTCAAGTTGATCTAGATAGGGTTTTGAAATGGTCAAAGGATTGGCAGATGCAGTTTAATGCTGATAAATGTAAAGTTCTGAGGTTAGGTAATGATGATAGAGTTACAAGATACGAGCTAGATGGTGTTGTGATTGCGAAGTCGGATTGCGAAAGGGATCTGGGAGTTATGATTAGTAAGAATTTAAAACAAAAGGATCAATGCATAAATGTTCGTAATAAGGCAAATCGGACACTTGGATTTATTAATCGCAGCGTTAGTAACAAGACACCTGGTGTGGTTCTCAAGCTATATCTTGCTCTAGTTAGGCCCCATTTAGATTATGCAGTTCAGTTTTGGTCGCCATATTATAGAATGGATATAAATTCACTTGAACTACCCATGAGAGTTTGGAAGCTGAGATGAACAGACTGTTGTGTCAATGACGGAAGAGATTACAACCTCTGAAGGCTTTGGCATGCTGTGGAACGGGAGTGGGAGTCCCTGTGCTACGAATGTTATACTTGAGGTTGTTGACCAGACCACACACTAAAAGTTGAAGGGACGACGACGTATCGGTCCGTCCTGGACCATTCTCAAGTCGATTGTGATGAGGACAAATTGATTGATTGATAAAGATTAAGCCACCCAAGAGGTGGCTTAATGAGGACAGGTAGGGACAGGCAATAAATAGGCTAGAGAAGCTGAGGAGGAAAGTAAGGTGTAGGGGATAGTAGTAATAATGAGAACTGCAGAAGGCCTATTGGCCCATACGAGGCAGCTCCCATTATAACCACCGAAGGAGATAGTAATAGGAATAAGAAGAGGATAGCAAGGGAGCGTTATACTTGAGTACTGTAAGATCTCTTATTGATTATGCTGTACCTGTCATTTCTTGTTTTGGTAAAGGTAGGATGGGCAAGTTGGAGAAGGTACAAAATGAAGCAATGAGAATTATCTTAGGATGCCCAAGAAATGCTATGATAGAGATAATGAGGATGGAGTTGAATCTGCAGAGTATTGGGGATAGAATTTCAGAGATAAATGTAGCCTCTGCCATTAGATTAATGAGAGGTGGGGGAGCTAATGAATTAATCCTCTCGGTTCAAAAGGTGGGAAGTAGTGAACAGTGTATGATGAAGAAGAGAGTATATATATGAATAAATTATGTTATAAAGTATGATGTTATTACAGAGTGTATTGCTGTGCCCAAGAGAAAATTTACACCACCATGGGAGGATTGTAATGTAGATGTAGTAATTACTCCTTTGCATAAGAAAAAAAGTATGTATGAAATAGGAGAGCTGAGGGCAACATATGATTGTATAATTAGAAAACTGCCTACGGAAAACACTCTACATGTATATTGTGATGGGTCAGTAGCTAGGGATGGGAAGGCAGGATGTGGAGTCTTGATCAGGGAGTACACTGACATCGGCACTGTAGATACTGTTATTGGACGCTGCTTAACTGACAATGTCTCTTCAACGCAGGCTGAACTCCAAGGAGTATTAGCAGGATTACAGGAAGTAGTCAAATGTGGTAAAAATGCTTGCTTCTTTATTGCCAGCAGAGGAGCGTTAGAGTCTTTAAATAGCAGACGCCCAGTATATCAGAATATTGTGATAGAGTGTAGAGAGAATGTTAAGAGACTAGAAAAAACTGGGTATAAAGTAAGATTCATGTGGATCCCTTCACATGTGGGAATACTGTTGAATGAGGTAGTTGATGACATAGCGAAGAGAGCCACTGAAAAAACTCTTGTTGATGTTGTATGTCAGTTAACCTTGAAACAAATAAAAACAAGACTCAAGGTGATTCAGGAGGGTGAAGAAATGATAAAGAGAATGGCAATGGTGGACAGTAGTAACACACTTAAGAATTATTCAATAATAAATACAAATTCGTCCTTCACTTAATTATGGTAAAGGAAAGTCTACTTGGAAGGATTCAATTTACATGAGATTACGATTAGGATATAAATATATCTGGCAATACGGTGTTGATGTCAGTGAAAAAGATAAGGAGTGTAAATTATGTAGTATGCCGTACGCCCACACCTTAGAACATTATGTATTAGAGTGTCACCTTATTGAAAAATATAGAAATAAGGAAATAAATAGTGTACCACATCAAATTGTTTGGATGTGTGATAATGGTATAATAGACAGTATACTTAGGAGCTACAAGAATGTAACAACTATATGCTGTACTTGCTGTATGCAATGTTAAATGGGATTCTTGTACTGTTATATGTCTATTTGTACTCACTGAATTTGTGCGCCCCTTGAGGGACTTGAAGTAGAGGGGGGTAGAAATAGCCTAAGCTACTCTATCCCTTTGAGATGTATTTATTGCTTATCTCAATAAACATACTTGAACTTGAACTTGAACGTAGGCTTCTGCATTCCAATAGGGGCCACGCCGTCTCCGTCCCGGTTTATATAACCTTGGCTCAATGCGCGCGCAGCTTGGGGCGGTTAAAGTCAGCTTCCAGACATACGTTCTCTTCCACTCAGAAAACCCACCGTTTTGGGGAATAACAGTGTTCTTAAATAGTCGATTTACAAACCTAATATTGGATTTATAGATAGAGCTAGTACATACAATACCTAAAGCCACTAGTACGCATAGCGTTTCGGGCATATTATTGAGAGAGGAAAGATATTTATATTTAAACAATTTTTTTTTTTTACCGACGCTCTCCCTATTGATGAGAACTACAACCTAATGAAGATAAATGTTGACCAGACCACACACTAGAAATTGAAGGGACGACGACGTTTCGGTCCGTCCTGGACCATTCTCAAGTCGATTGTCGACTTGAGAATGGCAGATATATACGACTAATGGCAGATATATACTTCAGCCACGTTATTGTGACTCATCGCCTGCAAGATAAATGTTAATTTTATGTAGATACTGTAATAAACGAAAGTTTTTAATGTCATCAGAGAAGCAGAAATATAGGCAAATTTTAAATCCCTTGTCATAAATATAACTGAAGTGAAAGTAAAGATATATGCATTTTGATAGTTACAAAGACAGCTCTTTAACACGGGTGGAACACGAACAAGGGGAACTTAGTACCCAAATGAGCCACAGAGATATTAGAAAGAATTTTTTCAGTGTCAGAGTTGTTAACAAATGGAATGTATTAAGCAGTGATGTGGTGGAGGCTGACTCCATACACAATTTCAAATGTAGATGTGATATATAGAGCCCAATAGGCTCAGGAACCTGTACACCTGTTGATTGACGGTTGAGAGTCGGGACCAAAGAACCAAAGCTCAACCCCTGCAAGCACAAATTAGGTGAGTACAACTAGGTGAATACAGCTGAGGGGCGGGACCAAACAGCTGAAGCTCAATTCCCTACGCATAACTAGGCGAGTCCATAGGAATTACCGTTTGTCCTGGCGCCATCTATGTTTTGACAGCAGTACTACTAAAGTTCCCACGTTATGTGATGATCGCTATACGTGTTACGGTCAGTTGCTCTTCTATATATGTTTATGGACAACGTAGGTGATTTGAGGCAATTTGCGGCCAGAGTGAAATAGTATCCACGCGGTGAGTGATGGAGGAGGATATATACTGCTGTGTACTCGACCAGCGGGTGAGAGGTAAGTTATATCGAACAATTATGGGGAATAGATGGGTTATTTTAAGCGTAGAATGTCAGGTAACCGGTAACTACACAGATTGGGTAGTGTTTTTTTAAGTCTTTATTTACTAAAGTGGAACATTACATTATGCCTTTAGCTGAACAAGTCTACTGGTGGGGGAAGTAGACTGGTTTTATGGAAGTATTTTACCTAAATATTTGTATTTGGTTAACTAGTTCAGCCGTTACCAGGGAGGGTGTTCCTTTAATCTAAAAATTCTAGCCGGACAAAGTGATTAAATAAATTGAATAGAACGAAGTGGTTTGCCAGGGTGCTTAACATTTAGTTTAGTTCACTTACTATGCAGCCCATGCTTAAAGAATGCAAGTTTATCATATTGAATTTACCGTAGTTTTACTACATTTAATATACCGTTTTTACCCTATTTAATTATGTCTGGTAAAGGCCGGTCGTGGAAAGTTCCTAATATAGCAAGTTTTAAAGGAAAAGTTTGAATTAACTTTAACGCTTAAGTTAGTGACCAATTAGCTTAGTCTATTGTGAGGAAAGTTACTAGAATCTAACATTGCAAGTGCCATTTCTCTACTTTTTGAGAAACATGACTAGATACATGAATCTCATAGTTTTATTACTAAATGTTCGTGGATTAGGTTGCATAGTTGAGGAAATGGTGATAAGGTTTGTGATTTTGTGTACCTTGACTTCAGCAGAGATTTTGATAGTGGCGCAAAATTGATAGGGGCTCGGATCATTGGGAATGCTGACTGAAGTTGATTAGGTCATGGCTATACCAAAGGAAATTAGTATAAATGGGGTTAAGTTGGGAGAAGTGTTGTAAGTAGTGCCTAAAAGCTCTCCTTGGACCTCGGTTATTCGCAAGATTATGGTTTAGACTGCAATAGTTGCAGAATTGGCAAATAAAAAATACCGATGCCCTATATAGTTTTGAAATGGTTAAGACTACCAGATGCAGTTTAATGCTGACAAATGTAAGGTTTGGGGGCTAGGTAAAGATGAGATAGATGGTGTAGATTGTTAAGAGTATTAAATTTTTTGCAGGTGGTAAATTCTCCCCGAGCTGGCACTGCTCTCCAGCCTGGGATGTTGATTTGTTGGTCTTCAACTGCCTCCCAACATGGTAGTGAGGTCCTGAGCTGACATGCAGTGAGGAACGTGGAAAGCTTCCTGAATTGGCACATGGTATGCCTCTCTTTCAAACCAGCAGCTGGCACAAATGTTCCAGCTAACATCAGAATAGTGGATGAAGCCCACACTAAAATGTAAGTGGTACGGTAAATGGACACCCCCCCCCTCCCTTTTGACACTGAACAGTTGGGAGGAAGGGGGGGGGGAGGGAGAAAGTAAGTGTGGCTTATAGTTCTATTGGTACAGAATCTTTTGCCATAAGCCAGTGCCTATTGGCACTTGCTATTCAGAATCTCTCTCTTACATAGTTTGGCTTTAAATCTGAAATTAATTTGTTGAAATATTTTTCAGGTGAAAGTGATTATGATGCATGGACTGGCTTGGAGTGAGGCTCCTTTACTCTGCAAAAGGAAATCTACAAAAGTGGGCGAGTTTGAATTTGATGTTTTGGCTATATCAATGACCTAATCTTAATTCTCTTATCTAGTCCATTTATAGGTGTGTAACCATGTCCTCCTATTACAACCCATGGGGGATGATGCAGTTTGTACTGATCCTACCCCCATTTCATGAAAGGGGACCAGGCAGTCCTGCAGAATTCCCTGGCTTGGCTTTTTCAGGGCTTTGCTCTACTACCCATCTAATAGATGGACTAGATTTGCATAGGTTTAGGGACCCTTAACAATGGTTACATTGTTAATTCTCACAGGGCTTGTTTGCTGAATGGGTGAATGCATCTAAAACCTTAGTGCCTGGCATGCATTGTACAGTGCTTTCAGTAAAGCATATGTACAATGTGTTGATGGCACTAAAGTGGTGGATGTAATGCACCCATTCAGGGAACAAGCTCTGCACTAAAATCAGAGGAAGGGATAGGCCTTGCTGAGCCAATCTTAAAAGATTGGCTGTTAGGATTTTTTGGGCTTATTATTAGGCATTGGTGATAATAAAAGTAGTGTCCCTGTTTAATGTTTATTTTTCTTTTACAGGTGATTGTCTCTTGAGTTGTCTTTGCCTTTTGGATCTTCTGTTCATCTAGGAGCATCTGTCCCACAACCTGAAACAGTAATAAATATTAGATGTATTATAAATACTATATGTAAAACTTATTTAATAAAAATTTTAATGAAACTACTTTATATACCTTATCCTGAAATTATGCTGAAAATTATTGTTTACTACTATTGATGCAGTGTTTAAACATCTGAATTTTTTTTACTTTTGAAAATAAATACTTGGTAAAATTTACACCTATTTGTAACTTGTTACATAGGTGCATTGAAAAGATGTAAAAGTGGACTACCTACTCAATTTACATAAACTAACAAATACTGCAAATTAGTCTGAAATATTAAAGTGGAAGAAACTTTAGTCAATATTTTAATTTTCATATTTGAAAGTAAATTTAAAGCTATGCAACACCCAAGCTTTAGTTAATTTAATCATAATTTGTACAAAGATCATTGTTAAATTTACAAAACATTAGAAAAGTGACATTGAAGCATCTATACAACATGGTTTTCACAAAGTCTTTGGTAACTTAAATTTAATCAAAGCTCTTAAATGATTTGTCTGCTGAACTTCAGATATTCTGAAATATTTTACCTAGATTAAAACCATCATTGTTTGAAAGGGCAAAACAGATTACTGTAAATTAGTTTGACCTAACATCTGCAAGGTCCTGAAAGAATGGAATTTTTTTTGTAAAACTTTTTGCTAAAAACAAACCCTGCCTAATGAACCTGCTCATTTTTTTTAGAAATGGTAATTGCAACATTACCAAAGGCCATTGTTTTAATAGCCAAAGTACCAAATGAAAGACCAAGAAGCAACAAACAGGTACATGGTAGAAAGGACAAAAGAATGGTTACGAGGACCCTTTCATTTGTTAAAGAAATGACTGGGAAAAATGCTGTCATACCACAAGGGGTCTTAACCCTTGTCATATACATCAGACATTAATCTAAATATTACCAACCACAAAAATTGCTGATAACATGTTATAAAAAAAATAAAGAATATAATATTGAGGCCTTAATGCAGATCTCTAACTCTACAAATAGTAACAAGACTGGCAATTTCTTAATATAAAACAGAAAAAAATCAAAGACCTTGCACGTGAGCCAGAACAATCCATATCACAACTACCACATTAAAATGAAACAACAATGAAGGTAAGGTAATTACCAAAAGAAGGCACCAAACCGGGAAGGCCATGTAGCACCATCAAAGTGCGAAATAATCAGAGGGTGCTAAACATCACCAAGAATGCCAATACGAGAACAGAAACGCATAAGGTGAACGATATCAAAAGTATCCGATTCACCTAGAATTCTATCGAGGGACAAGTGACTGCGAGGGACGGTCGGAAAGCAAGACACACGCTCGTCCTGGAAGTCAGAACATTCAACAAGGATATGCACAACTGTAAGAGGGACAACGCAATTCGGACAATAAGGAGCAGTGCGGCGCTCCATTAAGTGACCGTGGGTTAAGCGGGTATGACCAACCCACCGCCGGTTACGGTGGTAGGAGGAAGGCCACGGGGACACACTAAGTTTGAGAGTACGCAGCTTGTTACCAACCACAGAGGACCAACAACCCTGCCAACGGGGAAGAATGAATAACAGGATAAAAGTCGGAATAAGGAATACCTTTACGGGAGATGGGACAAGAACGGATAGCTTCCTTAGCGGCAGCATCCGCACGCTCATTGAAACACCAATATGGCTGGGAACCCAGCAAAACTCTACTGATTTAAATTGGCTGTTTTTTATTTCTAGTAAATGTTGAATCTCAATGACCACCGGATGGACAGGATTAAAGGACCCTAGAGCCATGAGGGCACTACGAGAATCAACTACAACCACAAAGGAGGAACGAGAAAGCAAGAGACGAAGAGCATAGAGAATAGCATAAAGTTCTGCCGTAAAGACGCTAGCCTCCGAAGGGAGGCAACACATGTAAGTACGGTCAGGAAAAACAACAGAGTAGCCCACACCATCCGCAGACTTAGACCCATCAGGGAAGATGGAAATAGAGTGGGAGTGCGAAGAAAAGTGCTCAAGGAAGAGGCTTTTCACAATTGTAGGAGGGGTAAAGGCTTTAGTAATACAAGTCAAGGACGTAGAAAACTTGGGAAGGGGGACTCTCCACGGAGGTAATGAAGGAACAATACGAGGAGAAACATTAGAAATATGAACAGAAAGAGAATCCTGTAAGCGAGATAACTGGACAGAAAGTGGGAGACAATGAAGAGGAACAGGAACCACAGGAGGAGGAAAAGTCAATGCACGACAGAGGCGAGAGGAAGGATGTTGGAAGGACCACGCAAGACAGCGAAGACAGTAGCGATCACGGCAGTCCTGAAGAGAGAGAAAGCCAGTGTCAACATACAAACTAAGGGCGGGAGTCGAACGAAAGCCACCAGAGCCGAGACGCAACCCAGTATGGTGCAAAGCATCAAGATGGCGAAGAGTAGAAGGAGAAGCAGAAGAGTATGCAGGGCAACCATAATTGAGTTTAGACAGGACGAGAGAGGAGTGCAAATAGAGGAGCGTGCGCCTATCCGCTCCCCAAGAAGTATGGGACAAAACCTTAAGGAGGTTAAGGGCCTTAGAGCATTCAACTCGGAGGCAAGAGATATGGGCTGACCAAGACAAACGAGTGTCAAAGACTAACCCCAAAAGCTTCGCGGAATCCCTGTACACAATGAGATGACCATAAAGCAACAACAATGAAGTAAAGGTCCTTTCAGTAAGAATCTATCATTCACTGAAAGTTGCTGCAGTTAAAAATAAAAGAAAATACAAGTCCCTAGAAATAAACAAGCAACCTTTTTGACTAAGGAAAAGAAGGTAGTTATTCTACTGTATAAATCTAAGTATTCACTTAGATAACTGTATCCAAGCATAGAGGTTCCCCCCCCCTTCCCCCTTCCACTATTTACACACGTTATGTATAAGTATGTACATGTTTTATTCATGTACATACGTACATACTTGCCATCTCCTCACCTCTCTCTCTTGCCTACTTAATGCTCTTGCTTCCCTCATCTCATCACAATCGACTTTATAATGGTCCAGGACGGATCGAAATGTCGTCGTCTATTCAATTTCCAGTGTGTGGTTTGGTCAACAATGAAATCTTCATGCAAGATCTTATAAAGAAAACCCCTAGAACGAGTTTTGCAGATACGAAAGAGTTTAAGGTGAGTAGGGGATGGTTTGAGAAATTTTGAAAAAAGACGTGGTATTCATAGTGTTGTGAGGCATGGTGAGGGTGCCAGCTCAGACAAAGTAGGGGCTGAAAGATTTGTTCGTGATTTTAAAGATTTTGTAGATACTGTATTGATGGATATATTCCACAACAAGTGTTTAATTGTGAGGAGACATGGCTATTCTGGAAAAAATTGCCGAAGAGGACATACATTACCCAAGAGGAGACGTCACTGCCCGGACACAAGCTAACTTGGGCTAACTTGTGTCAGGATAGGCTAACTCTTGTGCTGTGTGGCGATTTGAAAATTAAACCCTTGCTCGTGTATCATTCCGAAGATCCAAGAGTTTTAAAAAATATATAAAGTGCAGAAAAACTGTGATGTGGAGTGGTTTGCCCTGCCATCAAAAAATATCTGCAAGAGAAAAGTTTGACACTCAAGGTCCTGCTTCTCGACAATGCTCTTGCTCATCCTCCAGACTTGGAGGATGCATTGTTGGGGCCACTTTTTTTTTTTTTTTAGGGATATTCCTACATGAGCCCTGAGTTTCTGGCTAATGTACCAATGACATGAAGGAGGAGTTTTCAACCTACCTTGTGTTAGGTGTGCAGAGGTCAATGGTTGAACATAATGTCAGGAGCAAAGGGGGGCGTTTGCCTCTTCGAACACAATTGCGGCCATCTTCATCTCTTCGAACTACCCTAAATGCTCTCTTCACCTATCTGACCAAATTGGGTGTCCAGACCACCTTTGAATCTGAAATTGTAAAATTAATAGCAATTTCAGAATATTCAGTCCATTTATACTAACACAATTATACATACAGTACTGTAATTGAAATTTTACAGAATGATAAAGGCAATTTAGCAAGTTTGTTAAAATGCACATGGGGGAAATACATGAAAATAGGTTAATATTGTTTGTAAGGTTGATGGGAAATGTTTATTACTTTTATGATTTAAAAGATGTATAGCCCTGATACTCCATCCTGGGTGCATTCCACCAGGTAATGACCACAGCAAAAGTTTTCCACGAGGCTCTATTGTCACACAAACTTTTCACATTTTCAAACTTGATTCATCTTTCCCCCCCCCCCTCGTTCCAGGGGTTTCCTTTAAAAGGTCTTCATGCAAATGCCTTGGTTTCTCACAAATGATGGCCTCTGAAATGCTATCACCTGCTAACTCCTTGTTGTGTATCCAAATTAATAAAAACTTTTTAACATCCTCAAGTGTTTGTGTTCTTTGTTTCGGGATTGTTGATATGCCTTGTGCCACTTTAATGCTCATAATGTCCTTTTTCTTAGCAAGTACAGTGCATATTGTTGACATAGATTTGTTGTACTGCCTAGCTAATTCAACAACCTGTGCACCATTTTGATGTTTATGAATGCTCTCTTGTTTTTCCTCTATGGTCATTCTCACATGTGTTTTCTTGGCTTGAACCTTACCACTGGCTTTCTTGGGACTCATGGCAAGATATATCATAACAAATTTTATGTTCAAATAGCCAAAAATCCCAAAACAAATGTAATGCTTTACAAAGAATTCAGGCGCGATACTTACTAGGCAGGAGACACTGGTAAACTGAGGCGCGATCACCATGCCACCACGCGCTAGGTCAGCCCATACGTATATCAACAAACTCCTTTCCCGAGGCAAAGTTTGTAACCCGATTCAAATTTTTTGAAGAAATTAGGCTCGTAACCCGAAAAGTTCATAAATATTCATTCGTAAGCCGAGGTGACACTATATATAAGTAAAAAATTAAACTCAGGATTACTTTCAACCCCCACCCCTTTTGCTCTACTCCATCGCCACCTACCTTCACCCCCCTCTATGATGTACTCTTCCATAGACACCTACCTTTGCCCCCCTCCTCCCCTCTACTCCTCCATCATCACCTACCTTCACACCCCCTCCCTTCTCCTCCTCCATCGTCACCTTCCTTTCACCCTCCTCTATGATGTACTCTTCCATAGACACCTACGTTCACTGCATATAATGCTCCCCTCTACTACTCCATCGTCACCTACTTTCACCCCCCCCTCCGCTCTACTCCTCCAGGGTCGCAGACAATTTCACGAGCGTGAGAACTACGAGTTCTCTAACCACTCTCACACTCCTACTCTCTCACCAGTGAGGGGGAGGGAAGGAGGGAGGAAATGAAGGAAGAAAGGTGGGGGAGAGAGAATAGGCAGAGGGGAGGAGGGCCTAGATACATTTCTTCCATATAGATAGGTAGACTGAGGGAGAGCTGCTTGCCAAGAGCCCTATCAGACAGGCTTCCTATTCCTCAACCCTCCCTAATATGCCACATCCTGGTCAGGACAACTTGCTCGATTGTTATTCTTGGTGTGACTCGAGAACTGACCTCGAGGCGGGGCATGGGCATGGATTATCTCCCTGGGGCACGCACCTCCCTGCCCCAGCTCTCTCTCTCTCTCACATAATCTATCAAGGGTCTAACATGAGGTCATTGTGCCTACCAGAAGTGTATATGGCCAAGGCTGGCCACCTGTCTGGACCATTCAAATGTATAAACACGTAATTAGTCTATTAAAATTATATATAATGCTACAATTATAAATTAATTTGTTCATGGTCATTCGTTTATCAGTATTTTAATATGAGGTATATATACGCATGTATGTATACGTTGATGTACACATATATGATTATGTGTATGGAATGATTATGATTATGTGTAATCATATATGATTATATCTAATGGAATGCATTAGTAAGTGATGTGGTGGAGGCTGACTCCATACACAGGTTCAAGTGTAGATATGATAGAGCCCAATAGGCTCAGAAACCTGTACACCTGTTGATTGACGGTTGAGAGGTGGAACTAAAGAGCCAGAGCTCAACCCCAGCAAGCACAATTAGGCGAGTATATGAACGAATGCACATGTACACTTTCAAATGAATTAAGATACCTTGAGATACACAATGACTTAGTTTAAATAGTTTAAACACATTATGGTACTGATTTTGACATGCTGATGTCTGGAAGGGAGAGGGGGTGTGGGGGGTTATTGTCTGAGGTGGAGGACCAGAGGAGGGGGTCAGTGGAAGGATGGTGGCTGGAGGGATGCCATTGTTCTAATCGTTATGAAAACAATTATTGATGGCAGGAATTCAGTGAGTGTGTACTTCACCCGCACCATCACCATACTGTGCCCTGCTACAACCCCTCTCCCCCCCACTCCACCCATGCTGTGCGGGGCGTATTACACATTATGGGATAACCGACTGTCTGTCCATTCCTGTCTGCTCGTTATGCTGACCTTCCTTTTGAAAATTGTCTGCTTTATCGACTTCCTTCAAGACCACACGTTAGCCTCTTATCACGCCCTCTTACCACTCTCAGGGAGCCGGCTCTTCTATACAATAGTTACCACTCAGTCCCCAAGGTGAAAGAGTGTCCGGGCATATGACTTGTTACGTGTACTTATTTGCGATTCGTTTGGGCTGTCAAGTGTGGTGATTAGTGTTGGGTAAGGCTAGGCCAGGTCAGGTCAGGCTAGGCCAGGTCAGGCTAGGCCAGGCCAGGTCAGACTAGGCCAGGTCAGACTAGGCTAGGTAAGGCTAGGCCAGGTCAGGTCTGGTCAGGTCTGGTCAGGTCTGGCTAGGCCAGGTCAGGCCAGGCCAGGCTAGGCAGGGTGAGAGAAGTAAAGCGGCAGGTACTTACGTTTCCGAGAAAGTAGCGGCGGTAGTATATTGTTGATTTAGATTCGACGACATCCTGAAGCTAATAGGTGGCGGCCTCATCGCTCTCGAACTTCTTGTTGTTGTAGGGGATACGAGGCACACCCAATATCCCCCTTACATTGATCACATCGCACACTAATATTTTTACTATTTCGGACACCAGATTTGTCTGTTTCGTATATGTATAATTGTTCAATATTAAAACCACAATAGAATGCTCTAAGTACTTTCGTATATTAATACATCTTCAGAAGGAATGGTTCGCTCTGAAGATGTATTAATATAAGAAAGTACTAAAGGAAATTCCTGTTTCAATTCTTCATCCGTGGTCTGACACTCTTATTATATATTGTATATACTGAATTATATATACTATGCTTATATAATATATACTGAAATATTGTTACATTTAACGTATGAAACAAAGTATATATCTGTATTTTTAATAAAATATAAAACATTAATATTTATCAACGTATCTGTGAATTACATAATTTATCAGTATTGTACAGCCTGTGATCTCCACCTGGCTGGCCACTGATACCTAAGTAGCTTTCATGTGTCCGGACACCGGCGATAGGATTGTATTATTTAACTTTAAAAGAGAGATATTTCTTGAAATGTTGTCACATTAACGTCTACATCTTCCTTCCTTCTGACATATAGATTTTAAGGTTAATTAGCATATATGGAAATAAATTACACAATTTATAGGCTGGTGTGAAGGGCTTCACACTCTTAGAGCAAGCCATCAAGAAACTGTACAGTATCAAATGCATATATCTTCGCTTTCACTTCAGTTATATTTATGACAAGTATTTCAAGTGTAGCTTATATTTCTGCCTTTCTGTTGACATAGAAAACTTTCGTTTATTACATTATCTAGATAAAATTAGCATTGATCTTCAAAAGGTTGTAGTTGTAACATCTATTATAAACAACATTATTATTGCAAACAGTAGGAGTTTCAAAGTCTCATTTGTATGGATTGGATGGATTTATCTCATATAGGTGTTGTCCAGCATGATGACACAAACAAGGCAGCTAAAACTGAATGTGATAAGCCTGAAGTTGAGTGGGATACGGGCATTCCAATCTCTTCTGTCAAAGCCGCAATATTTTAGGAAATTAGGGAAGACAGAAGAGCAGTCACTGACACACAAAAGCCAGAAAGCAAGAGTATAAAGAGCTATGACATGTTTATGTGCCTCTGTAACCTTTTCCACTACCGCCCACAAGATGATATATGGGGTGCATAATTAATGAACTAAACTAAGTAAACATGTTTAGAATCGAGAATTATATGAACGGACAGCATAAAACTTCCACTAGTGTCACAATGACAGTGTGACATTGTAATTGCCAGAATTAGGCTAGGATATCGATATGTATTGCAGGTAATGAATAGCCCCCTATGATGTATCCCTTGTTTCTTGTGATTGATTGATGAGGATTAAGCCACCCAAAAGGTAGCACGGGCATGAATAGCCCGTAAGTGGTGTTCTTGTTAGTCACATTTGATTTTTTTTTTATTGAGGCTGGTATGTTATCCCCTGATTCCATGTATAACTAACCATCCTGTGAGATGGGAATATTTAATGAACTTATAGCTAGTTTTTGATATACACTGTGTAATCTTTCATATAGAATAGGGTAGCAGCACATTACTGTGTATACCTAAGCTTGTTAATAATAACAAAAAAAAAGTTAGTTTCTATCGATAGGGAGAGCGATGGTTCAAAAATCCTTCTTTAAAATATGAATATCTTTCCTATCTCACTAAGATCTAATCTCTGTGATTAAAATGCAAAATTGACTTTGTCACTGCCTTTTTGATAACGTATACAATCATAAGCTTATTTGAATCTCTATTAAACAGTAAATCAGAGAGCGTGTAAGGTTCCGTGTTCCATGTCCGAAGAAACAGGGAGATTTTACATAAATACAGTACATGATAGTTTAAGTAGCGAACGCATACCAACAAATAACGATTAGTATCTATAACAAAAATATTGTTCTATGGAGTTGATTTAACTTCCAACCATGTATTTTTAAATAATCTTTAACGTTTTAACGGGGGGCACAGGAGACGGGGAAGGGAAGAAACACCAGGCAGGGAACTATAAGGAAAACCCTTAGTCCCAGAATGCAAAGGAGCAAAAGACGGGGAGGTGTTGGGGTCCAAGGCGTGGGGGTGAGAAGTGGAATGCAATGCACATGCAGACCTGCTTGAGAAAGAGGGAAGATGGCAAACCTGGCGTCTCGCCTCATGGAAAGATAATCAATCGCAATGTTTAAAATTGAGGATGGCTTCCTCTAGTTTGTAGTGCACATGTGTGGGAGAAGGCAGAGTGGGTGTCAACAATTTATGCAGTGAGCTTAGGGAGAAGAGCACTCCATCTTAGAATGACCTGAAACTCCATACAAGGGACAGAGATATCTCACTTGTGCACTTGAAGGGACAATGTCCACATCTCTAGTACCTAATACAGAGGTGAGGAGAGGGAATGTACTACTGAATGGAGCAATTACAGAAGAGACCTACTATCAAAAGTGATTTTTTACTATGCGCAGGCTGACAACGACCTCCACAAGGGGTCGGGTGAATGTATCAACCTGAAGGATATATCTAATATCCTCATGGAAGTCTTTGAGATCCTTATCACCAGTTGTGCCATGGTGCGGGAAAATAACTGTGCCAATGATGACATTTAACTGGACATTTTTGGAAATCCAAACTAGGGTCTTACCAATGGAGGACAACATAGCCAAGCAGTCAGCTACCTCTTGAGAAGGGGCTGCAACTATACATGTTCCAGTTCGGGTGGGGTTAAGTAACAAAGTTATCTACTAAATCAACGAGGTGTTCATGGATGAATAAATCATCAAGATGTGTATAATCAACATGAATGAGATTGAAACACTTAGTCTATTTAGCAGGACTAAACAAATCCTGGAATGAAGGAGACAGACTGAATCAAGCGTGTTTGAGTGATGTGACGGTACCGAGCTTCCCTATTAAGGAAGGATGTAAAAGGCACAGTTGTCATAATGAGAAATGGAGCCACTCCTGATGACAAGGTGGTCAACACTGGGAGCTCTGGGCTTAACCCTGCCACAGAGGTGGGAGGGTTAGTTAGGAGTCAAAGCAGCAGCTTGATCTGGGCATAATGTAGCTGGGGCTACATTGGGAAAAAACATTGAAAAACGTAAGAAATATTGAGGAGATTCGTGTTAGAATCATTGTACAAGAATGTAACAACTCTTGTATATATCTCAAAAAAAATAAATAAAATATTAATCTTACCCTTTCGGTCATATTCAACAACTTATATGAATATGACCATATATATGGTCATCATACATATTCATATATAATATATGTATGTATGTGTGTATATATATATATATATATATATATATATATATATATGTCGTACCTAGTAGCCAGAACGCACTTCTCGGCCTACTATGCAAGGCCCGATTTGCCTAATAAGCCAAGTTTTCCTGAATTAATATATTTTCTCTAATTTTTTTCTTATGAAATGATAAAGCTAGCCATTTCATTATGTACGAGGGCAATTTTTTTTTATTGGAGTTAAAATTAACGTAGATATATGACCGAACGTAACCAACCCAACCTAACCTAACCTATCTTTATAGGTTAGGTTAGGTTAGGTAGCCGAAAAAGTTAGGTTAGGTTAGGTAGGTTAGGTAGTCGAAAAACAATTCATGAAAACTTGGCTTATTAGGCAAATCGGGCCTTGCATAGTAGGCTGAGAAGTGCGTTCTGGCTACTAGGTACGACATATATATAATATTACACAACATTTCGAACTTACATGGTTCATTCTCAAGTACAGTACTTAAGGTGGCTGGGTGTGTGTGTGTGTGTGTGTGTGTGTGTGTAAATATATATATATATATCAACGATGCATCGTGAATATACACCCCACAATCGTCACCTTAAGAACCATTGGTGTCGAGATTGGGCTCAGCAATGATTGTAAAGTTTCCCCTCGCTAGGCCATATCAGATACCACAGTTCTGCAGGCGAGTGTGCCCACCTCGACTCGCCCAGCATCAAAACATAAGACAATGGAAAGAATATTCAAGAACCGAACCATATTGCTAGGAGGGAATAACCAGAAAGGAGAAAAGATGAAGAGGAAAAAATTAAACTTGAGGACAAGGAAAAAGTACCCCAGCAAAATTCGTAGACAGCTGCAGGAATAAAAGGCTTCAAAAGGACAAAGAAAATGCTGTCCCATGGAGAATCGCACTCCGACAGATACCCACCAAACCTCCTCATGTCAACAATGAGCTGGAAAGTGAGGGGGGGGGGGGGGGGTTGGCTATATTTAGCCCCTTTTGAATGTCCTGCAACTTTGATGGTGCTTCAGTCTTCCTGGCTTGGTGCCTTTTTTTGATAATTACTTGCAGTATACTTTTACTAGTTCAAAAAACCATGATTAAACAGGTGCATTTAAAAGAAAATAATACATGCAACTCTAATAATACTCTGTATTGTGAAGTAGCCAAATAATATTTACTAATAATACTCTGCAATACAATAATTATTATTATTGTTTAAGGAATATGAATAAATGTAATCTTTATTACATTAACAGGAAGAAAATAAAAGGATAACAATTATTTCAGCAATTTCTTTGACGGACTGCATGAAGCAGTCTTAATTTATCGGCAAGGCATGAACATGGTTTGAAAACCCCAAGAGATTGCCCTACAATTCCTTTAGTCATAATAACAACTAATTGAAATAAGATACCAGTTGTTCACCTAGTAGCAGTCGCATACATTATTAATGTTCCAGTAGAGTACTAATATTGCAACACCTCGTAAATAGAGCTATCACAATAGACACCAATGTCTGGCTTTTATACAAAATAATTGTGGAAGGCTGACTTGATTACAAACCAAGAGAGCCCAAGTGACTAGCACCACATTTGTCACAATAAAGTGGTTCAGATTCACTCCCTTTAACTGTGTATGATAAGTTGTTGCCATGGTACAGGGCTGGAATATCTAACATTTTTACATAATTACAGAATATTAAACATTTGTATGTATGTGGATTTGAAGCAAATGCAAACCTGTAGTACAATTCTAGTACAAAAGGAAGACCACAAAACAGCACCGTTCTAATTCTTGCAACAAATTACGAAATACTCTGAATCAGCTTTATATAACCTTTGAGCTACATCAAATTTTGAATGATTCTGTTTATAGAACCTTTCAACATAACACTGATGTGCTCTGTAAAGCTTGTTGAGTTTAGAGACAAACAAAATACAGTATATTGGAACCAACAAAAAAACATACATACATTTAAAGACTCAATTGTGTTATCATTTAATATCTTTTTCCAAATAAGACAACAAAATTTTTACTAATTAAAAATGTGAATAATTAACATATGATAAATGTTCAACATATCTAGCCAAATCTTGGTTCAATGTGTGGAGATGTCTAATGCAAAGAGGACAAAAATTTATAAGGAAATGAGTGTGCACTGGTAGTTAGCAGAGGAATGATGCCAAGTACGTTTCACCGAAAGTTAATGACAAGTAAATTGTATGGTGAGGCAAGCAATATTAACCACACACTTCTATCGTCCAAGTAATACAAATTTTATTTACTTAAACTACTATGCTAAGTACCTCAGAAAATGGACAAAACTCTAGCTGAATGATCTTTATTTTAGGATAAACATTTAAACAAGATGTTTCTGTAACATACCCTTAATGCATGCAACTATAAAGTGCATTTTGTCAAAGAAAACTGCTAATATACATCTCTGACAACAATTTAACTTTATCAACTTCTTGACCCCCATTTGGCTTGTTGAAAAGTAATGTTCCTTAAACAACTAAAGACCTGATCAATTACAAATACTCACACCAAATTGGATAAAAATAATATTTTTATAAGCTTTTCTATAAATCTGTGGTTTAGTTTTGGGCAATTTCATTCTTTTCCATGAATTAGTGGGAATGAGAAATGTGAAAACTGTATACAATGTGAGATGAGCACAGCCAAATTACCATAAGAAATTAAATCTAGTAATCGTGTACTGTATGTTAAGTTGAACAGAAATCCAAACTTAAACTTCACAAAGAACTAGACATACACCAGCAATACATAACACAATATACATATGAATTGAAAATATACCAAATGAAGCTACATGGCAATCTCCTGTTGCTATATACTGTAATCAAGTGTAAATTTGACCTAGGTAGCAACAAAAATATAACAAATTTGTATGTAATTTTAAGAGTACAAACATAATTTACCAGAATAAATTACACCAGGGACCCAACAACTCCCTGACACATTTTTCCAGAGGATCTTTACAGAATAATTCTTCTACAGGCTTCTACAGGCAACGTAATGGCTACAATTAGTAAAATGGCAACATGATGAGCTGGAACAAACATCACAAATACTGAACTACATTCATCTTATAACAACACCACCAAACACTATGACACAAAAAACATTGTACCTGGGAATATACAAATAATTATTCGTAAAGTTCAATAAACTGACTGACATTGCTTAATTTAAATAAAATTGTGAATCATAAATGGGTTTTGTGTTTAAATGAGGCCCAACCACACTCTCAGGCAGCATATGAATGTGCTCATGAATCTAGTTACAACAGAATGATTAACTCAAAAGGTAAAAGGTGATGGCGGTGACTTGTACAATACCTATTTACATGTGGACAAATGACGACAATGATATAAGCATACTTTCCTACTGCAAAGAACAAGAATTGTCAGTTAAAACAAACTGCATTGATAAGAGTATTGTTTTTCTACACAGGAAGCAAATGACAAAACATTATGAACAAATTTCTAAAGTGATATTGAACTACATAGTTTGAAAGCTAATAATGAGAATAAAATATGATGAGAAACTTTGTACATAAAATGAGCTATTTAATTCTACTATCTTAGTTTAGATTCATAACATTTAATAAATGTCTGCAGACTCTATAACATATAAATCATTTGAAAATATATTTCTTTAAGTGACAATATGCCAAAAAATTTCCAGATTTAAAAACTGGATCCAAAAACATTTTGGATCTTTACACAAATCCAATTCTCATTACCATTTTTTACACTTGATTATAATGATACACCATGCAATTTTTATACATTCCACAAAATTTAATTTACCAACAGATAAGGTTAAGTAATGATGAGGGGAAAATGTTAAGCCCTTATGGCTATATAGCACTTGGAAGGGATATGGGAACAAATAGATGACATGGGAAGGAATGGTGTTCAACAACTCTGAACCATCATGGATCGAACACTGACCTGCAAGAAGCGAGGCCTCTGCTGTACTGATGAATCCAAGTAGATTGACCTATCAACAGACGGTCAACTACAGCTGCATCAATAACATATTTTATGTACCTTTCTGGGAAGAGCCCCTCGGTTGCTCCCTAAAGCTGTCTCACTGAGTTAGCTCACCACTATTACGTCACATCAGTTGCAGGAGCCCTGTTTAGCTGACTGGAAACTAAAGCCAGAACCTGGCCCTATCACAAAGGTGCAGGGGATTACAGTATTATCGTCACCCTCGTTGGGAAAGCATTCAGAAAGTCAGAGGAGCGTTATATACAACTGCAAGGTTCATAGAAAATGAAGTATTGAAATGGCTAAGCAACTCCAGAAATGAACCAGACTAAACAGGTGGTTCACTCAAAACTAGCTTGAACCCATTAGTACCAATAGCTGCCACCAGATTCCCCAGAGCCTTGGCCCACAGCTTGCTCTAATTGTCAGTTTTGTCACTGATATGGTTGGTCCAACCTGTAGTGTGCTCCCGTGTCACTGTCCTTCACTGGCCTCCTGGAGGCCAGGTTTTGAATTCTGGTCTCCAGGAGGCCAAACAAGACTCCTACAACTGATGTGAACCAATAGTGGGGAACCATTTTAGTGAGAGAGCTTCAGCGGAGCTCAGTCGGAAAAAAGAAGAGGCATTTCAGTACATTCAATGCCGATTTTTTTACATACAACAATGAAATTTGATCAATAACAAATTTTACATTTATGCTTATGATAGTTATGGATATTCCAGCCATGTACTGAATCTACTATGAAAATATGTTTCCACCACAATTTTATTAACAATAATAGTCCACTCCTTAAAATAGAGCAATTTTTTTATTCGCTGGATAAGTTCAACAAGCTAATAAGTAAAATTTGTAAACAAATATAATTAACAAATAAAGAACTAGACATACGCCATGTTCAACGATTATTTTTTGCCACTGAATGGAATGCCCAATTTATAGAGGTTTTCCAAGCATTGGACAACGCCTCGTCAAACTTGGAGCGGAAGTGATCCCGAGCTTCATCATCCGACAAGTCCAGTTTCTGTAAAACAAAATATATAAAACGACAAAGTTGCCATAATGTAACCTTTCAGCATAAACTTGCACTGATGCCCATTGTAATGAGTTCCAAAAGATAATGTAAAATTTAATACAATGAGGGAGATACCAAGCCATTATTATAATACAGTACAGATGTCTGTCCAAGGATGGAAATAACCTCACCAAATTTTACAGGGTGACAGGTGGGCAGAGGTGGAGGGTCAGGGGTCATATGTTTAAGTGTGTGTGTTTGAAAGATTTAATTGTTTCAAACTAGGTAAATAACACTCACATCTTCACTAACATTCACCCAACAGATGAGGAGTCACAATAACATGGCAGAAATATGTTGACCAAACTCCACACTAGAAAGTGAAGGGACTACGACGTTTCAGTCCATCTTGGACCATTCTCAAGTCGATTGTAAATGGTCCAGGACAGACCGAAATGTCGTCGTCCCTTCACTTTCTAGTGTGTGGTTTGGTCAACATTCACCCAACATACACACACAGAAATCACAATAGTGTGAGGCACCAAATGAACAAATCTACATGGGAAGATTACCATGTCGTGGCCTAGGCAGCGTCTGGGATCATCCCAGGTGTAAGTTTGAACCCTCATCACGGCCCTTGTGGATTTGTTCACCCAACATATTTTCTACATGATGACCAAGACAGTGTGTACAGTAGTGAAGCTGGTTACACTAATGATCATATGTTGTGTATACATATTTTCACCACTGTAAACATCGTAATGTGCAATAAAAATGGTTACACTGATAGGTAAGGTAAGGTAATTATTAGGAGAGGGTACTAAGCCATCATGACTATATTACACCTGAACAACACCAGGTACTATGCTATTGTGTTTTATATATCTTTGTATTAGTATCTTTAAGTGTATGTATGAATCTGAATGTATCTGTTTGTATGTGTGTGTCTGAATAAGTATGTGGCTGTATGTATCTGTGTTTGCATGTATGTGTTTTTGTATGTGTACTGAATGTATTTGTTAGTGCCTTTAAATTTCTGGAAAGGTCAAAGTATACTGACAATTTAACCTTCCTCATAACTTGTATTTTTCTAGCATTTCTCATCACTTGTGTCACATTCAGTTCCCCTTTGAGGATGATTTTTGCCTTCTACTGCCTAAACAATTTTTATCTTGTCAAGAGATATTTTCTTATGATGTTAAGCCTTCCACTACATGTACAGTTTTACCCACGTTCTGTTGTTCTATTGTGCCCATCTTTATCCTCAACACAATTCTCAGTTTCAAGAGCTCGTCTACTCCCAAAGCCCAGCCTGAAGCTTTGGGATTCGAAAGGTTGTTTCTTGGAGTGGCTCACTGGCCCACATATCTAATACAGCCTGGTTGGGTTGGCTCTTCCTGTAGGAACTTATACAAATGCCACTTCAAAACTCTCCACTTATGTTCAGCAAAGCTTTATATTTCATCTAAGGAAGTTGAAGAGCCATGGGTCTCTGACGTTCATACAATGTTCTTTGAGTGTGATAGGACAGCTCTACCCTTCACTGGGTCTAGCCTGTATTTCCAACCATATCTTTCATTTCAGTTAATTTTGCTGTGCATATTTGTGACATTGATCTTCCAGAATCTTTTATGTATATACAGTGTTATGTAATACTGTATCTCCACAACCAATTACACTTTATGTTCATCTTGTTTTTATTAGTGGCTTTTTTAAATACATTTTAAATTGCTTCCTTATTTTCTAGTCACTTGATCAAAGATCTGTTTAGTTTTTGCTTTTCACTCCTATATTCCCTTTGTAATGTTCATCTGCTATGTTCAAATGGTCTTCCTTTTTTGAAGTCTTTGCTTAATTAATCCTTACACAGCTCCAATTGCTTAAATGCTCTAATTGCCTAGAGATGATTTAAGGTGCACTATTTTATTCCAAAGCCCCACCCATTCTAGAGAATGTCACTTGACATTAGAAACCTCTGTTGATTATATGCCATATTCTGCTATGTAGTTTTTAATTTTTTGTAATCTTTTCATATCTATAAACTGTATTTTATATGAACTTTTATAATGAACTGTATTTTTTACAATCTAGGATCCCTTAGGCTTTGGCTACCATGATCGTCATTAATCTGGGAGTTTATTTAAACCTCCATGTTCAGAGTTCACAGTCACTTAGGGAAGGAAGTTCCTGGAGCTCCTGGTGGATAGTGGCAGCAGTGTATGTGAATTTGGGTGAGTGAAAAAGTAAATATAACTACTGTACTGCATTTATAACACTTAATAGCTTACTTACCAAAGTTTCCTTTAAATAATTGAGATCCTTTTCACTCTGAAGTTCTGGGAGTCCTGTAGATATCATCATTGCAAAGAGAGAGATAATGAAGGAGCCATATTTCCGCAGAATTAAAAATGCCTGAAAAGAATAGAAAGAATTAATGTTACTAAGCATTTATAGATATTTCAATGATACAGTATACATTTATTAGAAGAACAGGTCAATATAGTATGCTAGATGAGCACAATATAACTGAACAAATTCTCCCATCCTGTGGTGTAAGCTTTAACAATGTATGAAGAAAAATGAAGGACCCCAATACAACAACAACAAGACAGGTTGATATACACTGTCATGTCAAAAATGATATAACACACATGACACACAATACAGTATGCCAACAATTAAGAAAGCTTGGTATGAATTTCACATTATCTGTATTTGTGATATTGATCTTTGATCGATTAAGTTTAAATGAACCTTGAACTTTATCAAGTTAAGAGCCTCGATGACAAAAATGTGAGAGGAAGGATAGGGAGATAAAATAGCATGTGAAGAAGTGGTGACTGTGTGTGAACAGCACAGATAATAGAGTGGGACACATGGCTGAGTATCAACAGCTACAAAGAGCACAGTACACGTGTCCTAAAAACTTTAATGGGTTAGTAGAGAGAGAAAGGCCTCGCTTATTGCATGTTGGTACTGAATACCTGATGGTCCAGGTGGTTGAGCACCATTCCTTCCCGGTGTCAAATCTCAGATTCTTTGTCTTCATATCACTGCCAAGTGCTTTATAGTCATACTGGCTTAGTGTTTTCTCCTCATAACTACCTAACCTGACCTAATCACCAGAAGTGATGTGGTGCTGCTGTGGATAATTTTCTGGAGTGCGATGGAGCTTGTTTATACTTGAGGATACATAGCGTATGATAAGGTGAACATGGTAAAGATGTAATGATGATGATGATGATGAGAAAATCCATATGAGCCGTAATGAGGGTGCAAACCTATGCAGTGGATGTTCCCACGCACATGCTCTAGATGACCCATCACATAAGTTCGACCCCTCATCACGGCTCCTACAGCTTTTCTCACTGATGCAGTCACATTAGTATGATTACTCTGTGTAATAATAATGATGATTTTGTATAAAACATTATTATTAAATTATTAAAACAAAAATATAAGTTTCTTGCTCACCTTCTCACAATAGCCTTTAAACTGTTCAAATTCTTCAGAGCGCGTCTGTCTTCCTTTGGTAATGACGTTGATAAAGTCATGCGTAAGAACAAATGGTTGACGTTCTCGCCTGATGCCAAATTTCTCCTTGAAGTGACCAAGGATATGTCCGAAATCAATATGGAAGAGTTGCCCGCTCTTCATTACCATGATATTGTCCGAGTGACGGTCAGCAATACCCAATACATAAGTAGCAACACAGTATCCAGCACAAGAGAGTGTAAATTCATGAATTGCTTTGTTAAGCAAAGCATCAGTAGGGTTGTGATCCTTCAACCAGGCTGTGAAAATTATGGATAACAATTGCGTAAAACTTTAAAGAATTTATTACATACAGTTCAATTCTTTTATCAATTATTTTATTTTAAGTAGGGTGCTTTATTTTAGGTTTGTGATCATAAATGACTTGCACAAGCAACCACATAACATAATTTTTTTTATACAATATGTATACCAAATATTATATCTATGAAATCAAATTACTTTAAAACATTTCATGAAATATTTTCGAGTATACAAAAATAGATTAACTGCTATAGACTTACTCATTCCCTGAAATACTATGCCACATAATATCTTTATATAGTATCTTTCAGGCCTTCTTTAGTTAAGATGGAGGGGCCCAAATTAGAATCATTTCCAGATATTTTAACTGCCTAAACCCTTAAATGGCTCAGCTAATTAAAAGTCTTACATTGTGGTGTGCATGACAAAGAAATAATAGTTCACAAGACTAATGTAAAAAAAAAAAAAGTAGCATTTGGTGATTCGAGCACAGTAGGTAATCCCAGATAGTGATTGGAGCTTGTAAGGGTTAAAAACACAGAACTATTTCATGAAGAGGTTCTGTGGTGTGGAAATCACACAGCAGTAGCGTATCAGACGTGCAGTAGGCTGTGGTGGATATGTGGGCCTGTGGGCCATTCCAAGCAACAGCCTGTTGGACCAAGCTCTCACAAGTCAAGCCTGGCCCCGGAGCTAGGGTTGGGAGATAGAACAACTCCCAGAACCCATCCAGGTAGCTATGTGCATTTCAGTAGTCCTGGTGAACCTTAAATACTGTAGTGCAGAAAGCTGGATCAATAACTCTAAGCTTATTAAGCATAAGTCAACAACCCTATATTATTCACTAAGACTTCAAAGGGTGTCAGGAAAGGGTGTAGATGCATGGCCACTGCAGCACCTCAACACAGGCTATAGGGGCCTAGTAGCCTGGTGGATAGCGCACAGGACTCATAATTCTGTGGCATGGGTTCGATTCCCGCACCAGGCAGAAACAAATGGGCAAAGTTTCTTCCACCCTGAATGCCCCTGTTACCTAGCAGTAAATAGGTACCTGGGAGTTAATCAGCTGCCATGGGCTGCTTCCTGGGGTGGGTGGGGGTGGGGAGGTGTTTTTTTTTATGTGTGTGGGGGTAGGGGGGGGGGCAGTAGTTAGTAAAACAGTTGATTGACAGTTGAGAGGCGGGCTGAAAGAGCAAAGTTCAACCCCCGCAAACACAACTAGGTGAATACATTATTGAAGGACATTTCCTTGACAAACACTTGAAAAAGTGCATTTCAAGCACTGTAATGTAGGAACTCCAGAATTGGTTCATATATAGGAATGAGGGGCTAAAATAGGGACTGGGGAGGCCAATTTGTGAATAATCATATTGAAAACCTCAGGAAATTTTTTTGGGTAATGCACAGATCGAACAGATCGAAATCAAAAGAAGTTTGACCACCTTTGGAGAATAGTAGAGGCAGTGGTCCAAAACCTGCACACAGAAATAACATCACATGAGACCAGAAGGCATGGCAGGATGTGCAGAATACCCCCATTGAAAAGCAGAGGTGCAACAGGTACTCTGAGAGGGAGCTCTATCAACATCAGAGGCCCGAGACTGTTCAACACACTTCCACTACACATAAGGAGCATAACTGGCCAACCCCTCACAGTGTTCAAGAGAGAACTCGATAAGTACCTCCAAAGGATACCTGATCAACCAGGCTGTGATTCATACGTCAGGCTGCGAGCAGCTGCATCTAACAGCCTGGTTGACCAGTCCAGCAACGAGGAGGCCTGGTCAACGACCAGGCCGTGGGAACGCTAAGCGCCGAAAACACCTCAAGGTAAGGTAATGTAACCTGAGAAAGCCCTTAATTGCCCCAGAGTCACTGGTGGCCAATTGTCATTTCATTTAGTGCCAGATTTAGTGTAGAATAGAACCAATGAAGAGCAGAGGTGCCATAGGCACAATCAGAGAACACTGTATAAACATCAGAGGTCCGCGGTTGTTCAACGTCCTCCCAGCAAGCATAAGAAATATTGCCGGAACAACCGTGGACATTTTCAAGAGGAAACTAGATTTATTCCTCCAAGGAGTGCCGGACCAACCGGGCTGTGGTGGGTATGTGGGCCTGCGGGCCGCTCCAAGCAACAGCCTGGTGGACCAAACTCTCACAAGTCGAGCCTGGCCTCGGGCCGGGCTTGGGGAGTAGAAGAACTCCCAGAACCCCATCAACCAGGTATCAACCAGAGGGAAACCACTTGTAAAAACATGCTGAAACAGATTTCAAGATCAGACACACAATGAGCAGTCTGTCCACTTCGAATAATGCATCACATTTTGACGTTAAAATCCCAATGAACAAAATATTGTGTACATAGTGGCTCACAAACATTCACATTTTCTATGTGTGTGTGTGGGGGTCTTTTGGTTAGGTTAGATATTGCTGTTTTAGTACATCATTTTGTCCAGTTGTGGTAACTCAAGAGGACAGGCTGCACCAAGAGGTGACTCCTTCAGATATATTAACAGTGCACGTTAATATAGTATTGATAAGCTAGGGTAGGCAGGAAGATCAAGGTCATGTTTCCACACCTTACCAGCCAGATAATTTGACTTCATATGTTTAATTTAATTTAAATTCATTTCAATTTTCAATTCAATTTAACTTGACAATGTTTAACTAAGGCTGGCCACAATGTATGCACTATTGCATTAAGTAGATTTGGAGTTGTGCGGGTAACCAGTTTCATGCTAAATTTTTATATACACGTGCAAAATTTGTTGCCCATGAAAATCAAAAGCCATCTGTACAGCAGTGACAAAATATATGCAAGTGTTTGGTAAATAACCCTCAGATTAAGGCCTTTAGAAATACGTTTTCCAAGTAAGGTATTTAGCAATAAAATGAATAACATTTCTCAAAGGTTCACAAGAGCTTACTGTAAGTTTACTGTTTTATTTTCATAGTTTACTGTAATTGTAGTCAGTGCTCTTAATAACAAACAAAATAGGGCTAACATTAAATGAAGACTCCTTACCTAAGAGAGATCCTTTTCTAAATGCACAAGTTGCCGAGAACATGCCTTTCTGTCTTTGAATGTTGGCAATAGTTTCAGCATTCAATACAACTTGAATGATGCCTTCTCGATTGTCAGTCGACATACATCCATAGGGATTCATTCTGTGAGGTGGTAGAATTATGATTAGGTCATAACTGAAATAAATGAAATGAAATTCATTTCATTTGTTTCGTTTCAATAATGCTCGTTTACAAATGATCACCTATTATATGCTGTAGTCAAAATGAAGAATTCATAATAAATAAATTTTTTGTGAATATTTATATCACGACTGATGTTGTGTGTAAATCCTGGTTATTATGTAATGTTTGCGCTCACCAACTGTCATATAGTCATGACTTGGATTTGAAAATGTTTGCCAGTGATTGCTCTATCATATGCCATGTTCAATATGATAAATACATAATAAATCAATTTTCTGTGATTTTTAGTTTAATAAAAAGTTAAAGGCAGAAGATAAATGTTATAAATGTTGTCTACCTTTATACAAATTTGTGTGACAGTAAAAATATCTTGCTATTGTACATACAGCCTTACTTAACAAATGGTGGTTACTAATATCACAATATCACCTGCACCATTTCAACATTAGATGGTTATCCAATGATGATATTTTGTCCCTCAGTTAGCTAAGAAAAAGTAAACTATCAGGAGAAAGTGCCAAGGTATATAGCACTTGGAAGGGATCAGGCTACAGATTTTGGATGAGACGGGTGAGGGGGCAGGGTTTATGGTGCCCAACCACTTGGACGGTCGGGGATTGAACGCTGACCTGCATGAAGTGAGACCCTCGCTCTATCGTCCAGCCCAAGTGGTTGGGCAAGCAAAGTGTTTAGCTAAGCAAATTAATGCTTGCTGTTGACTTACCTAAGGTCCATTCCATTATCCTTCCAAATTTTATCCATAACCCGGATCATCTGCAGAGTGAGCATGTCCTGTCGCAGATCGTCCCCATATTTGTAAAGAAGATATATGTTTTTGCCATAAGAATCTCCATTTTCGAACACAAGCCACAAGGGTGCCATTTTACTGTCCTTGTGTTTACATTCATCTGACCTAAAATATATAAATTAGCATTTATAATATACCTTGTACTATAATTATAAATGTTGTTCATAACAGTGTTTGCATAACATTTTACACAAATATATTTTCAAATGACATTTGAACCATCTTGGCTCTTTCCTAATAAACCACACGTCAATTTTATGCAATGACTTAAAGAAACATTATGTAAATTTTAAACAGATTGGGCATGAGTAGAAAGTATTTCTGTGGAGATGGCATTTTTTCTCTTTGTATGTTCCTCTCTTATACAGTACATACATACATTGCTGTCAATCCCTTGCATTATGCAATGGTTATACTAGGCATTACCTGTATGCACATATAAAAATAGTATCCAGAACAAGGTTTTTGACTTTCTGTATTGAAACTGACCTTATTTGTACTGCTAAAAGCCATGTCCTCAGCATAGGAACAATATCCCCAAAATCCTAAGTCACTTTTCAAGATGGCTAACATTTACTGGAGGCCTCATATACTGATTGGAAACACTGTGAACCAGCAAGAGCTGAAATATAACACTATTTTCCCATGTACGCTTCAGATTGAGTTGTGCAGGCTTTGCTTTACACATGATCTACAGGAATTAACCTAAATCACAAAACACTGACTAGCAAAAAATATATTGGGTTATCAGTTTAAAATTTGATCATCTGGTATTCATCAAACCCTTTAGTACTCACCTAATTGTGCTTGTGGGGGTTGAGCTTTGGCTCTTTGGTCCCACCTCTCAACTGTCAATCAACTGGTGAGGTGATGTTTACTAAGGAATGTTCTACTTGTTAGTAGAACAATGTTGAATGTTGCTAATGGAATGTTTACTAAATGAATGTGAATGTACTAAGGAATGTTTGTGATACCTTAGGTGATGTCCTGGCAGGAAACAATGCAATGGGCAGTGGCATTGGAAGGAAAACAGAGAAACTAAAATGTAATGAACAGTATTAAAAGAACCATAAAAACACTTACTTAATGGTGCTAATCCTATACATAGGATCAATTGGGTTGAGAAAATGAGACAAGGCCGCTCTGGCATGTGGTTTTTTCATGAAGTCCTTCATGAGCTTCTCGGCTCTATCTCTCACAGCACGATTATCATTCACTATGTCTCTCACCTCTGAAAGATATAAACAAAAAGGTTCCATATTAAGAACTTATATTTATAGTAAATATACTCAAAAAGGAGCAATATATGTAAATTTGAAGAAATAAGTTAATAATTTAGCTGAGAAGTTTATGAAACACTATTTCTGAGCAGTATAGTCAGTCACTCACTAAGACAAAGCTCTCTTGTCCCCGGACTTGTTGGGACAAGACAATATTACACACTAGCTCAGCAGGAAACTTTTCAAATTGTCCCTGTCAGAACATACTGGTGATGGGGAAAACTGGAGAGACTATTCAACCTGCAACATTGACAGAAAAGTGCGCTCCATAACTAAGAGCCTACTCCAGGCCCAAGCTGACTACACATTGTCAAACTGCACCCTGATAAACAACTTAACACTACTAGTTTATTAACTACCTATTTCCACCAAAAGACATTGTTACACAACAACACTGTCCACCCACCCTACCACCTCATTTCATCCTGCACCAGAAGTTGAAGCACAGAGAAACCAAGGAAGGTTAAGAGGGAAGTGTTGAGTGTATTGCTCAGAGAAGCATGTATCATAAACACAAGCTAGATTTCTGAGGTATCCCGTAAATTGCTCTCTAGAAAAAAAAAGGAACAACAGCTACACACCTCAGTACCAACCCTGCCTGGGGTTAAAAGAAGAGCCTGCCAAAGATGAAACCCTGGCAGTAAAGGTGGGGAACCCTAAAATATGTATCTGGAGGTAAACATTCGGGTGATTTTTCACAACTCTCCTTTCTGAGTTATGATGTCAGCACAGGATACTGCAGAAGGGTGTTCTTAGGATATATCTGGCTGCCTCAGCTTAATCAAACAATCTGTGAAGTAACTAGGAGATACCAGCCTCAAGGATTCAAAATGAGAAAATTTGCATAGAGCGCTAAGAAGCCAGGAAATAATGGTGCAGAAAAACTACAGATCACTGAATATGTTGCATCAAAGATCCTGAAAAGTTCTTGGCCAAAGATAAAGGGTTTAGAATAAGACACACAAAAGTGTCTCTATGAGTAAAATAAATAACCCCCAGATGATGAAGTTGTATGGAATTCACTTAACTGATTACCTATCACCAAAGACTTGCCAAGAGTAAGTCTTGAAGGATTCATCCACAAAAGAAAGACATACCCATAACTAAGGAAAAGAAAGAAAATTCAGCACCTTATCAAGGGACTAAGCCAGCCCCAAACATGGATGCAAATTAGAGCTAAGGTTGTTTTCCTCAATTTAATTTATTTCCTTCAAGCAATGGTTTGTGTTGGTATGTCAGCACTTTGCTACTAAAGAAAACCCTCTCTGAAACTTATTAATGTTTGCTATGAATAGTAATTGTGAAAAGTAATGGCAAAAGGGTATCAGTTAAGAATCACTTCTGTTTAAGGGGGACTACATGCACATTGTACTATTAAATGTTCTGCCCCTATATAATATGAATGCAGTGTTCGTTACCTTTTTACAACTGCAATTATTAAGTTGCTTTATCATTACAGCTGCCTTTTGTATTTATAAAGCAATGTATTGATTAAATATATTTCAGATAAAGACTGTATGAAGGAGAGTATATTAAGATACAGCAATATGCGTACCTAAATGTTGCTTAATTATATAATTATGTGATTGAACACTTACCTTTGAATTTACCGAGAGCATCCAACTGTCGAAGAAGAATCTTCATATGCTCTACAGATCCGCGGCAATAGGCTTCCAAGATAAGCCCAAAACGAATTGAAACAGAGGGCACATGCATTTCTGACCTTTTAAAAGAAAAATATAGATGATAAGTAATCTACATTAATACATAAAACAAGATTTATAATATTTCAGAGAAGCAATATACTGTACTGAACAGAGAAATCATGATAGAATAAACTGTTCTGAACTTTCAAGAATTCTGATCTATCAATATTTTTAACCATTTTCACTATTTATCCCCAAACTTTTGTGATTTTCTCATCACATAAGACAAGTTCACAGAAAGTTTATAACTGATGAATGCATTTTAATATTAAATACTGTAATAAAAATAAATTAAAGCTCCGAGCAGAATCATTCGGTTACCTTAAGAATGAGAACACATTGTGTTCTTGTATAGGATCATGCACAGTCAGGAACTCACACCAACACAGGAACCATATACAAACATCTCTAAGGGTCTTTGTAGTATTTTTTGGCAAGAATTATTCTTCACAGGCCCTATGCTTCATTTATAAAACTAGTATTGTACTGTATTTAAGGAGATAAGGGCCAATATTCAAAATTTACTAAACAAAGTTCATCACTTAAAATGAAAATCAGTCATATGGATGAAAATGATATATCACATGGTGAAAGTTGTCATATACGGGTTACGAATTCCAATCTACTAGGCCTAAAACTACCAAGGAGCCATGCAATAGAGGCAACATTAACAAGAGTCATGCCCACAACTTTAATGTGTGATAGACACGAGACCCATGTGGACATGAGCTGAAGCACCTACCCAGAACTATAGAGAGCAAGAGTCCAGGCTATTATGGCACACAACTAGGGCACAGGGGTACATACACAAGCAAAAGCAGCACTCACGCCTGGTGAACTGAGGTACTCTCTAGAGGGCACATGGTACTCAACAGAAATCCAAGATTCCAGGGATCTGGTACAAATTATTTGTTTGGAATTTGTACATTTTTGGCGCATGGGCAAAATGACAATTTTTTTTTCATAGCTGCTGTCCAAGGGTTGAACCTAATTTGAACTTTTCTACAGTGCCTCCCTAGTGCTTTATATATGACCCAGTGGGGACTTCTGACAAGATCTATGCAGCGGTGCCTATGTATCATCCTGCCTGTGTTCGAGAATCCTAACTATGCGTTATGGAGCAACCAAAAATACATGTTTATAGAGGTGCTTTACCTGTTCAAAGCCTGATGTTTATGCACAAGACTCATTAAATTACCTGAGATGCCAAAAGAAGAAATGGCCAATTCTCATATTCCTGAGGGCACGGTTGAGAAGAAACTCGACCAGGTGACAGTAGAGATAATTTTCGTGCTTAAGGGCCTGAACCAACTGGAGCAAGTATAACAGCAGGTCATCATCACTGTTGAAAATATGTGGCTTATTAATAATACAAAAGGAGCACATTATCACACATTATTGTTTAAATAAATACAAGTTCATACATACAAGACAGCTACGCGTGAAGTGTACTTGTATACTGCACTGTATAATGAACACATATATACTGGATAAAAATAATAATAATATAATAATAATTATAATAATAATATTAATAATAATAATTTATTTGCAAGAATGTACAATGGGTTGGTGAGATTACATAATTTTTTTTTTTACATTCGTTCAAAGCCACTAACGCACACAGTGTTTCGGACATTATGCATGTACATATGCATAAAATTGCCACTATACAATTTTAAGAAATAAATTAGCAAAAGAAAATCATTATATTAAGAAAGTAATTATCAAACGAAAGCCAGTATACCAAAATAAAATTAATAAAGGTCGGCGTTCAATCCCTGACTGTCCAAGTGGTTGGGCACCATTCCTCTCCCCCCCCCCCATCCCAAATCCTTATCCTGACCCCTTACAAGTGCTATATAGTTGTAATAGCTTGGAGCTTTCTCCTGATAGTTCCCGCTTCCCCCCCTCACAGCCTATTTAATACACGGTGCAAACACAGCCCCTACGTCCCTCCATACCCCCTATAAACAAGGTTACTCAGGTGTACTCAATCACTAAACAGTTATGGTATACCGTACAGTAAAGCCTCACCGCTAGCAGTTCTCACTTGTAGTTTTGTTTAATATACAACTGGTGGCCAAGGTCCAGCACTTGAGTTATGTCACTTGCATATTACATAATTTTTTTTAAAGACTACATTAAAATTATAGGCCAGCAAAAATGCATTAGCTGATCTTTCAAATGCAGGGATACTCTTACTTATTGTAGGTATCAACACAGAAGATTGATTAAACCATATTGGTACATAACTTACCTGATACGGACTAGGCACTCTATGGCATAACTCCTGACAGCTGGTTCAGCATATGCATAATCTAGAAGTTCCAGGGCTCGATCTGGAGATAACTTGGGCCACACTTCCAATAGTGATATCATTTCTGCTACCTAAAATGTTTGAAGATTAAGATGCACTTGTAATGAAAACCGGATGATAAATTATTATTCAAATGTACAGTATTCCTAATAAATCAAACATCATAAACAATTTTAGTCTTCCATTGTGAGCCTGTGGAGACTGCAGCTTTTAAAATTAAAAGTAGATCACATTAAGGATGCCAAGGGAAGTATTCTTTGGTCTCCAATCCCAGTATATTTCATAATCCTGTCCAGAGATTTCTGACATACGATCCCGTGGATGCTCCAATGGCCAAAACTTTGATACGTTTAGACGTCATATCACCCGCCAGGCTCAAATGACTTTAATCACAATTGTGACAGGTATCTTTGCAACTGCTTGTGTGGTCAGGAAGACTGAAACCTAATATATAGAACAAGAAGTCCTTCATAGAAGGCTAAGCAGTGTGAACCAGGCATGGAAAACTTGAAGTTTGATGTAATAATAATTGTGGAGGCTTCACCTGTTCCCTTCTAATTTGAGGGAACATTGGATACAATGTTCTCTAATTAGAGAATTGGTTAATTCCCTAATTCCCTCTATTGGGAATAATAAATGTATCCAATACAGAACTGGATAAAAGAAGGCAGCCAATAGTCCATTGGAAAATAAGATGTATTGTATGGTAGCCAACTGGTCTTAGGAAAATTCAAAGTGTGGCCTAACTCAGTTGGAGAAAATCTTTGAAGTAAATTAGTATGTTCTGACACAATGAAATGCAAAGTCAAATAAGTATAGAGGTGAGAACTGAGCTAGAGCCCATGGATAAGCAGCCAAAAGTGGACACTATCTGTGTCAAGCACTTCTCTGGATGACTGCTGGATTGTGGGGGATGCTCGTTTGTCTATGATGATATATACAGTACTGGTAGCGTGAATGATGCAATAAATAGATGCATGATATTTCCCTCTTAATATTTATAATTTTCCGTCACTATATTATCACTTTTTTCTCCAGGGTGATGCCTCTCTACCCAATGGAAGTAGGAAACAGGGTCATGAACATGAAGACACATGATGTATGTTTGTAACCCTGCCATTTTATTTTTGTTTTCAGAAAACAATGATCAATAAATAAATTAGACAGCTCCTTACTTCAGATTTATTATCCCACTCTACACACTGCAACAATTTTGGGAGAAGGTGAGGGAGTTCTTTAAGGCAGACATTTCTTAAAGACCACAACAATTTGCGTTCCTGCTCATGAAGCTCTGTCAGAGGGTCTCGATCTGCTATTTGACGAATCTCCTCCATTGCACTTGGGGTTGGAGTGCCCTGTGCAAAAAATGATTATATTACATGACTGTATAAAAAATAAATTAATAATCATTCTTACGTTTTTCTCAATAATTAAATATAATGAACATTTAGAAGCTGTAAAATACATTAAACCTGCAAACACAGTGTGCGAATTTTGTATACAATGAATTTAGCCATTTTTGGCTCTAGACTCAACTTCGCTTCAAGTAAATTTAGTCAAATTGATTACATGTTAATTACTCTTGATTATTATTTATATATTCTAAAAGATTGTTGAAAAGTTTGATTTTTTTTCTTTATAGGATTCAAGGGAAAGCATAAATGAATATAGGTGAGGTGACTAAAAACAAACAAAATAGTTTCAAACTTAGTTACTTTTCGCTCAAATATTTTTGGGTGCAATAATGCACATGTTCTAAAATCTTTTAATTAATAACCTAAATGTATAATATCAAGGTTTATCTTTTCATTAGGTAATAATTGTCATAAAAGTGTCAAATCTTGGCAATTATAAGGATTAAAAAGCAGGGCTCTATCAAAATTCTCAAAGGTTTTAATTTAAGAAACATGAATTAATACAAGCTTCATTGATCTTGGATAAACTCTTGTGCATACTGTACTGCATGTTAATGAATGCTATTGTCTAAGGTTTAAGGCTGCCTTTTTGTGGCCTTGGCTTCCAGTGGTCATGCTTGTGAGCTTCATGCCTTGCACGGAAGCACGATTTCTGTTCTTTTGATCCTGGAATTCGTTACCTTTGTGTTCTGCCTTCTTCAGGATTTTTGGCTAACAAAGCAACTTCCACTTCCACCTTTTAGAAGGATGTTTTGGTCATTAATGCTTGATAGATCTGGCAGGAGGTGCACCATAATATTTGTTCTGTCACTTCTGTGTGATGTTATTTCTCCACCACTTCGCACAACCCAGGGTAGATATTTTACTCTGTTTATTAACCCCAATGTCTTAAATCCCTTATTCAAGGCCCAACTCTTCCAGATCATCCAGAAGGTACTATAGTTCAATTTAGTCAGTCAGTCCTTGCTCCTATGTGCAAGGGTTGTGCAAAGGTATTCTGTTTGGGCTAGTATTCTTTGCTAATATGTCCATTAATAATATCCGAGCTTTGGGTTTTTGGCAGTCTAACGAGATGATGGTCACATGTTATCTATTGAATATTGTTGCCTTTGCTGCACATATGTGACACTTGGGAGTCTGATGTGTAGCCTGGTATTTTTTCAGCTTCTCCTTTTTCAGAGAATCTGCCCAGCTATATAGCCTTGCTGGATTGGCTTTCTCTGCATCTCTTCATGTCTGGACATTCTAATGCAGGAATATTTACATTTTTTTGGCCCACAGGGGGCTAGGTTATTGGTTTCTTACCTGTGTTTGTCTTCCAGGAAGTAGCAGGAAAAGTCTTGGCACTCATTTCCCTTCTAGCTGTCTTTCCACCATCTTCAGTTTCAGTTTGTATGCAATTATCAAGTTATCGTCTCTGTTAAGTCCCTCTATTTTTCTCTCTACGTATTTATTTAGCTACAAGTAGCCATCATGGGGCTTATCCAGAAGCCAGCATTGAACATAATGAAATGCCTCTCTGATAAAAGCCCAAGTGGATCCTTGTCTCCCTCCCTTCAGTAGTTCTCGGTTCGTTGTGGTGTTTTATCTGCTCCAGAACTGCTCTGATAGCCGACATTGAACCGAGCTCTGGGCTGTCTGATGGCAGCATGGGTTCTAGCTAGAACCCATTGAATACTGACAAGTTCTAGCTAGTTTTGAGTGTTTTCTTTTGCTTGCATTGAATTGTTTGGGGAGTTGTTTAGCAGATTCATGGCTTTGGGGTCTTGTGAACCCAGCAGTTGCCTGTAAAGCTTCGCTGACTTCCTGGATGCTTTGAAATGGTAGAATGTCATTTGCTCTCTGCACTTTGTGTGACGGCTTTCCTTGTTCTGGCGTAGACCAAATGAACTCGTGCAAATGGTGTGGATTGTAGGTTAAAGCAATCTTAGTGATATAACTACACGGGAGTCATGAGGACTCTACCAGAAAGAGGTGTTTTAATACAATAAAAAAACTGCTTTTTTCTATATACAGTATTGATTAAAAAACAGCCAATACACAAGATCATTCTTAAGATATCACTTGAAAACCTCAAACAAAATTAACATGGCAAAACCATAGTGATACCAAAATACATGAAATATGGAAAGAACAAATAACAATGAAGAGCGGGTAATGCAGCAAAACTATTTTGAAACAATCTGATAAACAATTATTTTGGGAGGAATGTCAATGTAAATCCACATAGGGCCCTACCTCATCACACTGTGGGTTTTCCTTAGCAGTCGAGATAATCTTATCCTTAGACTGGGAACATAATATTTGAGGCAGAATTGAAACGTGGGAAAGTGATGGTAAGGGTGACTGCTTGATCATGATTAGGGTTGCTGACCAAAGTACCCAGTGGGTTGGGCATAACGTCTCCTGTTTGATCCTCACAAATCTTCCAAGCATACAAAGACATTGCTCCTGTCTTTAATTGATTCCTGTAGTCAAAAACAGCTGTGTTCACCCAAGCCAGAGGGTTCTTGTACAATTCCTGAAAAAATCATAATGCATTCATTATTATTAATAATAGCATTAGCGTATGTTGTGGATGACAATTTATATAAATTATGGTATGCCTATTGACCTCATTTTGTGGGCTATCACTCCATAGTCACAGTTATAAAATGCTTTTGCGAAGCCCGTGAATACCACACCTGCATTCTGTTTATCTTCTAATGCCTCAGTGATTTTATCACTGATAATAATAATAATAATAATAATAATAATAATAATAATAATAATAATAATAATAATAATAATAATGAATCCATTGTGTAAAAGCTGCTTACCTGTTACCTACCTTACCTGACTATAGTGAGGTCTAGCTCTGTATGCCCTAACTCCTTGCTGTTTATACCTGATGCACTAATTATCTCTCTCAACATAAATGTTTTCATCATATTATTTTCTTAAAATTGTGTAAGGAATTGGCTTCAACAACCTCTTCCTTCAATGCACATTCCACCTGCCAACCACCCCGTACAGGGAACGAGAACTTCCTTACAGGTATGGCTACTGTGTGATTGTACACTACATATATATTCTTTTTAGTAATTTACATACTTGTTTAGTGCCAATTGAAGATCTTGCTTTAGTTGCTTTAGCACTACGGCTCGCTTCATAGATGGCTAGACAGAGACGCGTGTTCCTAGGAATGTTGCACACAGCTATGGCGAAGGTAAGATCTTCATCCACGATACCTGTCCCATCACTTATGTTAATTTCTTGTGTGGTTTTTGTCTCACAAAGTGCCCGACTACCATGATAAAGGCCACCTTCAATCACCACCTGCAAAAACATAAATAAAATATTATAAATATATATTTTTCATTTATCTATCTATATTTGTACACAAAACTTTTAAACATAACTTTTTCTATATTTTCAGCAGGATTATAAATGCATAATTCTACCTACAGTATGTCTTAACATTTTCACACTTTAGAAATGCTTCAGATTGTGATACAACCATAACATGTATTACACAGGGGTTTGGTCCCAGAAGTTAGAACACTAAATCAGTGCTATACAGGGTCATTTCAGTATAATCTATAGTACAGGCCATCCTCCAATTATGATACTATTTATTGCATCTATTTAGGGGAGGGGAGTGCATAATACAACGAACTGTTTTATGCCAGTAACTCCCGAGTTACAGCACTAACATAACATTCAGCTCTATGTTAATCAGTCGTTAGTTTGGAATATGCCAATATTATGGAAAAACCTTGATGCCTGAACATCAACCTACACTTCAATACCACAGGTACAGGATTGTTATTAAAAGATTAATATGAAATCAATGGGAATACTTATGTCTAGTGTAACAAAGATGTTACTCTGCTTTATACTCTTAAGACTAAGATAATTGATAAATATCTAACACTAAGGATTGTGTGTTTAAATTTAGCTTTAAATTTTCTTAAATTTACAAATTACATTAAAGATTTACTTACTGAATGTATAGCGTTACGTATAGTAACGCTACTTTCATGAGCACTAGAGTATGCAAGTGGCATCTATTGATACCATATGTTATGGAAAATTTGCAGGCTCAGCACTGAAGGCTGTACTAGCTATGAAATGAACTAATAACAGCAGCAGAAGTTTAACAAAAACCAACTTACCACAACCTGGTCATCAGTGAAAAGGTTCACATTTGAGATGTTTCCAATTCGAAAGTTAAATTCATCTTCAACTGTCCAAGATGAGACAAACTTTACATTTTTCTTTTTACTTAGTGTCATCCCTGAGAAAGAGCTCCGTAAATGCTTCACTCCAAAATCTTCAATTCTTTCATATATATTTTCAATATCAACTGTGGACAAAAGAACCCCTAATTAGTAAAAATATTATTATTTCCCTTTAAAAATCTGCAGAATCCTACAAGGCAGATAAAATCAATGTAAAGATCACATATTATAGAGATTAATTTCAACAATTGCTATAATACGCATTTGCATTATTCATGTAAGTGTTTTTGTAATCATACAGTGACAGGAATATTTGGTGAGTGAATGTGTTTAACCCTTAGAATGTGCATACCATCTTAAGATGTTCAACCCATATTATGCAGGTCACCGCAAGATGTTTTAGATACTTTGTAACATGAAAATCCCACTGGTACACGGTGTTCCAAACTGGTATTTGAGGCCTCCAGTAAACATCTGCCCTCTTGAAAAGTGCCATGATTTTAGGGACAGCACCAGAAGGTGCTGATGGTTAGAGGATGTCTACAATCAAGGACAGTCAATTTACATTGAAGTAGGGACCACAAGACATCATCATTATAAGATGGATGTGCAACCGAGTCATCAAAATATAAGGAAATTCTTGTATCCTTTATAGGTAGTTGGCAAGTACTCTAATATACCATCACATACTGCTGTAACAAAGAGTGACATAAATGTGATATCAAACGTCAGAAGACTCAAAAAGTCCATACACAAACGATACACAGAGAGCTGCTAACCATCCTAAAATTACTGGCTGTTGACCTCCTGAAAGAGATGCAGCTTCTGAAAAAGCTCTGGATGTGGGCAACAGGAGAGGACTGGAAACAGAAGCTGAACTGGCCATATGGATGTCAAAAGAATGATGCCACTGGCGAATGTCTCAGTACAGGATGGTTAGATAGTGATCCTCAGAACCATCTCTAGGTAGACTCAAAGTATAGATTATAATACCCACAGAATTTCAAACCAAGTCCTAAAGCCTGTAAGTTATCAGATTAAAACTCATTACCCTCAAGGTTTTTGGAGAAGCTATAACATTTATGAATCTGTTAAGTCATGGGATGAAGTTAAAAAGATGAGCATGAATAATGTGCAGAAAACACTCCTCTTCATTTGTAAATGATTTAAAGGAGGTTTGCTGAATAAATGAAGGTGACAAATAGCAGTGTGCATCCAATATAGAAATTGAATCTGATCGTTATCTTGATGAAGAGAACGTAGAAACTTGGGCTTTCATTCAAAGGTCTCTTCAATGACTACCTTTATGGCATTCGAGTGAGAAGAGGTCGAAGATGAAGCAGCTGCAAAGGTAGAAGATGAGCCACCAACCCAACCAAAACCACTCCTGAGGATTGAAAATGGCAGAAGATTTTAAGAAGATTGATGAGGGTTTGGTAATTTTGGAATAGCGAGCTCGCAGCTCCAAAGAAATTCAAGCAAAAATATTCCAGACTTTTGTGGTATTTAGCAAAATACGTTGCACAGAAATTTTAAAGAGAAAATTCATTTAGTTTTTCAAGATTCACCAACAAATTTCTACAGAAAAAAAGCCTGATCCAGAACCTGTAGAATTATATCAAGCCACCATAACTTAACAGTATTTTTCAAGTTGATTGTAGCCAACTCTCAAACCAGTGCAACTTCTACAGTACATTCAAGTTCAACCCCAGCATCACCTACTACCTTATCTTGCATGTGTCATTAATGTTATAGGTCATCAATCAGTATTATGACCAATAAGCAGGCTAATTCCAGAATTCAAGGTAAATATTACAAGTCTTTGTTTATTTTTCACATAAACTTCAGTAATTATGCAAATTTTGGGGGCTCGGGAACGTAAATTCTATATATATAATTAAACCTCTACAGTACAGTATATTAAAGATGGTTCTGAGGACTGAATAAATTACTTGCGAATAGTTCTCATGGGCACGTTGAGTTTGTTAGTTGAGGGCTCCTTGTATGTGTAGTTGAACTAAAATTTTGACACTGCTTTTTTCCATCATTATCCCTATTCTCACATTCATGAGAAAGGGTTTATATCTAGAACAAGTTTCTCTGATCTACAAGGTTCATACTGAACTACTTTAAACTATGCAACAAACTTTAGTATAATAGGAGAGAGATAGCTACAGAAATGGTCTCTTACCTTGAATAGTTCCTCGATGAACAATGACTAGAGGTATTGATGAGAACTCATCTTGGCACACATGTTCGCGAATATACATATATTGGGAGAGCGGCACATCGGCAATTAAATATTCTTCTCTGCCTGGCGTCTTAAAATATAACAAGTATTTGAGTCAGTACTTGCAGAAAAATATATAACTTCAGTACAATATATTCAGTTTATTCAATACTAACCAGGCAGGAGGCCTGGTCAGAGACCGGGCTGCAGGGACACTGATCCCCCGGAACCTTCAACAAGTAATATATATAATTATGATAATTGAAGATAATAAGCATAATGGTGATAATAAGTAACAATGTGGCTGAAAATTAGTACCCCAACCACCACACAAAAAATAAATGTAAATGACGACATTTTGGTTCATCGTGAACGCCTATAAAGTCAAAACTTTCTGTTCACATGTGTGTGGGTTGGGTTACTAATAAGAATGAGTAATGGCTGATAACAATTAATCCATAAAAGAAAACTATGATATAAAAAAAAGAGTGATTATTCTACACTTAATTCTGTATATAAAGTTGAGCAGTAGTAGTGGATAATCTGAAGAGAATGTGTGTTGTTGGAGATGAAGAGAATTAGAATGAATGCAAGAGTTTATTAGTAATCCAAAACTCAATATTTCACTCCTAAGGAAAACTAAGCTGATAATGGAAGATAGCAAATATTGTGTCCCTTTATAAATCAGGTGATAGTGAAAAAGAGTAATCTCTTAGCTTTAGGCTTGTCTCATTTGCAAGTAGACACAATAAAATGTTTGAAAAGGTCATTAGAAAAATGTTCATAAAAAGTCAGGTTCCCTGGTGGGGTGGCTTCAGGGACTGCTATCAGTTAACTCCCCCAGGACAAAAATAAGACATACAGTGAGATGAATTTTAAAAATAAGGAAAGTGCAAGAAAACTACAATCCAAATAGATCATCTTGTAGAGTCCAATAATCAAAAGCTTTTAGTAAATCCATTCAAAGATTAATACAAAACATGAGATTGATACTGCCCTAAAACAGCAAACCAAAACATTTTTGGAGAACACAGATTAGCCAAATCTGCACGAAGCTTAACCTGAATCTACACAATGAAATAACACCAGTAGAGTAAAACTATTATTTGATCTATTATTTGACACACTTAGAATAAACATGTGCCTAAACTAAGTTTATTTTGTAAGAGGTTACAGTCATCAAAATCTTACTAATCTTACCTTCTATGCATCTCACCTTTAATACATAATTTTCCGGAGGTTCATCCATTACAAAAGTAATTGCTAATTTTGCAAGGCCCATATTCAAAAACTCTCTTGTTCTAATATCAGGCTGAACTCGAAAAGTAAATGTCGGCTGAACCTGAAAAAAAAATCAGAAGATTCTTAAACATTGAGATACAGTATCAATGAAAGCATCATCATATTAGAAGTAAATGTACTCACATATATATCGCAGTTAATCCTGACATTGGCCAGAGTAGCATAGTCTTCTTTGACTATGTTCTTGATGTGACGGCCAGATGATAGTTTTGTGACTGTACACTACTGTATATTAATGTTAGTTGCAGGTGGTGGGACATTCAGGTCTGACTTCACTTCCAACTCATCGCCAGCACAAGGTTTTGGATGTAACACACCAGAATTACACAGGCAAGGAGGATTATCTCTTGGAACCCACTTTTCAGTTTCCGATGACTGTCGTATCTGCTTTCGAAGTTGGTGGATTGTTCTTATCCTGTTCTCTTAGATTTTGTAGACCTTGTATGGAACCAATCAATATTCAGATACCTACAAAAACTCCAAATGTTGTTGAAAATTTAGGTCTATATTAAATGTTGCTTCTCTGTCAGCGTGTGTGAAAATTTCATGCAAGCAATCCATGGCCACCTCACGTTGTTCCGTGCCCTCGTCATACTCGATCAACTTATGAACAGAATCAAAGGATGCATAAGAGTTCTTTATATATCAAACCTATAAAATGAACCCTCACTATTTCTGACTTCAATATTTGTGAAATACAATGTCCACAGGGTAAGAAAATTAAGCAAAACTTCACGACCTTGAGCTTGGTTAGGCATTCTTAAAGTTGGTGCTAGCTTTTAGTGTGCTTTAATGAAGTTTTGCATTACATTCATACTGGTTTTATTATGTTTAGCAAACATTTTGAATTACTTTCTTGCATTATGACATCTAAATGTGCTGCAATGCCTGCTGCAGCCCATGAAAATGTTTACTCTCATCTTCATAACTGATGAATGTGCAAAACTACCTGGAAAACTAGGTCCCAAATGTACACCATAAATATCAACCAAATATACCAAAAGATATGGTAGGAGATGCAAAACAGACCCAGTGAAGAGAAGAGGTGACATACCTTGCAATGATTTCGGGGCTTAGCGTCCCCGCGGCCCGGTCCTCAACCAGGCCTCATTGGCACAATCAGAAAACACCATGAATATCAGAGATCTTCGACTCATCAATATCATCATAAATATAAAAAATAATTGCTGGAACAAAAAGTAGACACGTTCAGAAACTAACTTAACAAGTTCCTCGAGGAAATGTTGCACCACCAGATTATAATGGATAAGAAGTCCTGTGGGCTGCTCCAAATGACAGACTTTTAGATCAATTTATCGCAAGACAAGCCTGAACCCAGTCCCAGGCCCCAAGTCCCAGGCTGGGCTTGGAGAGAAGAAGTCCCAGGCTGGGCTTGGAGAGAAGAACTCCCAGAGCCCACTCCAGGTCACAACATTCCTAGCTGAATTAAACATACAGTATCTCAGGAGTATCTTAGCAGATGGTTAATACTATGAATACTCTTGACTTTTCAATTACTATACTCTTCTTATAGTGGAAATTACAAATTATTGACTGAATTTTAAATAGTTCTATTTTACACAGCTAAATGGAAATTTAGACAAAGTTCATCTTGCATAACCTAATTACCTCCATAGATGTATCAAACTGGACTGACAACAAAAGTTGCTCATCGTGTAATCTGTCCGTGATATATCTAGGCAGATCGGTGTTTGTAGCAATACGTGCTGGATACTGATACTGCACCTATAACAAAGACAAATACAAAAATTTAATGTCACATACAGTACAGTATTGATATACGACAACATTTGTAAATATTATTTTACCTAATATACTGTCTTTATAGACATCAACATGCAATCCAAATTATGCCAATTCTGACATCCTGTCACCATACTGGTTTAAAATACAAAATATAAAAATGATGATTCCCTTTAAAGTTTATAGAGAAGGATGACAAATCCCTGGCATTAGGAACTATCCTAACAAAAAATATTAAGCTCGATTTATATTCTCAAGAAAGGTGAAGAATAAGGAGAAACATAAATGTAGAACTGTACAGTATATAAATGGATGAAAAGGTGCAAGACGGAAGATATCAATGTAATACACATATTACATATATCAACACAAAATAGAACACAGAACAATGAATGCAAAATAGATAAATATATGGATACAATCTGAATATATTTTGATTAAAAAGAACTACCGGTAGGTAAATATTGTTTTTATTCACCGTGATGCGAGACCTTAAAATTATGACATTCCCGTGATGCGCCGAAAATAATTTCTTTGACAAAAATTATTTTATCTTTTTATATTGTTAAAATATTGTATGTGACATACTTCACCTGTGATGGAGCTGAGAAGTTGAGCAAATTATGGGCGCTGAGTGATGAAGCGCTTCGGGACAATAGACCCCGCCACCCCGTGGGGTGGCTTTTCCAGCGAATATAATTTTTCACGATTATTTTGATCTCTCTCATTTGTTTCTTCTCTAGTTTTTTGTTGTAATATTATTCAAAAGTATGTAATTTGTGGAATTCATATAGTTCAATGTGTGGAATATCGCTATGCTAAAATTATGGGGCACATATGTGTGACATGTATATTATATACTACGTTCAATCAAACAGTGTTTTTGCCGTTAGTACACTATATACACATGTTGTATATAACTATCTACATGGTTGTGCACCAAAATGAACCACAAAGATTGTGTGTCGAGTGTGTATATACACAGAACAAGAACCCAAGGTCAGCCTAGTGGCCGAGAGCTGAGTGTGGCAGGGCCTGCCTAAAATACATTTTTACATAATTCTTTCAGTCTCTGTGAATGATTTTATATCTTGTTTTTTGCAGTAATATTATTCAATAATGTGTAATATATGGAATGTATAAAGTTAAATGTGTGTAACTTCGTGATTCTAAAAAAATATGGAGCTCATATATGGTGACACATATATTCTAAGATCAATCAAACTGTGTTCCTGTTATTATGCTATATATGCATGTTATATATCACTATCAACATTTATATGCACCATAACATACTAATAAGCAGTTCTGCTGGGGTATGGTGATGAAATCAAAACACAGCATGGAGCGGGACACCACAAGCGTAGCTCTCATCCTGTAACTATATTTGGGTAAATAAGTATGGGAAAAATACATACACTGTAAAGGAAAATAAGCCTTCTATAGTTTTCACTTTTCTTATATTCCTATACATAATAAAATGCTACAAACTCAACTTACTTGTTCAGACCAGGTTAATTTATTTCTTGCAGATACAACTTCGTCACACACTGCCTTCATCTTCCACCGAAATTCATTCACCTCGGGATTTTTAAGTGCATCAAATTTCTGGAGCTCTGAAATTTTATTACAGTACATTATTAACAAAATTATGAGATGGTTTGGGCATGTTGAAAACATAGATGATGATAGACTGGTGAAGTGTGTATCTGAATGATAAAGTAGTGAACAGTGTACTGTATTTGAGTCAGACTGATGTACAGTACAGTATATTTGAGTTATGACTGGTGAACAGAATATTTAGGTGGTAGACTGGTGAACTGTGCAGTTTGAGTGAAATTGAGGGTAGGGGGTAGAACAAGGCAGAGAAGAAGGGGAGTGAACACAGTTATCGAATGCGAGAGAAAGTGAAAGTGTAATATGCATGAGAAATGGTAAGGAAGAAGTCTGCATGGAAGCAGTTTGTAAGAAATAAGTGAATCTGTTTGTTTGTATAGAGTATGACAATTCATGAGCACTATATTTAGCTGTAAGAAATGCTGGGTTGCTGCTGTTGTGGATGACCGTGGTAGTGTGGTAGGCTTCGTAACTCATTCTTGTTATATAATGCAACTTACCCCATGGTTACCTTGCAGTGGTTCTGAGGATCAATGTCCCTGTTGCCCGGTCTCTGACTGAGCCTCTTGGATGGTGGTTGGGCCAACCAAGCTGTTAGATACAGCTACTCACGACTCGACATATGAATAACAGCTTGGTTAATCAGGTATCTTTTGGATGTGGTTATCAATTTTTTTTGCTAGTTATGTCCCTAATGTTTAGAGGAAAAGTGTTGAAACGTCTTAAGCTCTTGATGTTGATAGACTTCTCTCTTAGCACACCTACTGCACCTCTGCTTTTCAACAGATCTATTTTACACTTCATGCCATACCTCCTGGTCGCATGTGATATTATTTCCATGTGCAGATTTGGAATGAGTCCCTGATATTTTCCAAGCATAAATTATTACATATCTCTTCCACTGTAGGGAATACAGATTTAAACGTTTTAAGTAATCCCAATAATTTAAAAGTTTTATTGAGTGGATTCTGCAGTAAAAGCTCTTTGCATTTTTTTCTGGGTCAGCAATTTTTCCAGTTTTGAATAGGGCTGTTACTGTGCAATGACATTCCACCTGAGAGAGAACAATATCTTATAAGTATCATTAACCACGTAAAACGATTCTTCGCGGCAGGGGATCGTATTCCAGGGACCTGTCCGAAACCGCTACGCGTACTAGTGGCTGTACAAGAATGTAACAACTCTTGTATATATCTCAAAAAAAAAAAACAAAAACAACTTGCAACACTTGTTCAAAAGGTTCTTGATATCCAACCTGTCATTTATCTTGCATTTATGACAACTACTTTATTGTGTTCTTTAACCCTTGGACAACAAAATGGCTACTGAAACTGAAAGGCAAGAGCTATGAGGAGAGACTTGAGGTGTTAAATATGCCAAAGCAAGAAGATAAAAGAAAAAAAAAGGCGATATGATTACTACATACAAAATAGTAATGGGACTCAACAAAATTGATAAAGAATTCTAGAAACCTGCAACTTGATGAACAAGGGGTCATAGATTTAAGCTACAGAAACAAAAGCTGCCCCTCCCCCCCCCCATTTTTTTTTTTCATTCTGAACTTCTGAAGACCGATTTATCATTCCCCTCCCCCCCTAGCTACCACCAGGTAACAACCCTACAGACAAAAAGAGTGAGCCCCCTCCTTCTCCTGCTGCCCTACTAATTTAGGAACGACGGGAATGAGAGGAGAGAGGTATGTATTGATGGGACAGCACAGAATTGACCGTTATACATCAAGTAATAAAAAATTTAGGTTTAACAGACTGTCATAAATAACACTTTGCATTACAATATAGAAATAATAAACATTTTAATTCTACCTACCTTTACCAATTAACTGGCCAATTTGGAGATTGAGTAATTTTTCAGTTTCATTGCCCTTCCTTTCAACCACTTTTAAAATACACATAAAGGGATTGATCTCTTGCAAACACTTGGTTTCATCCATCAACTCTACCGTTTCAGCTCGCTGACTGATACACGCAAAGTGGTACGACGAAAGCTCATGGAGTGTCCCAAAGAGAGGATACTCGCTGGCACGCTCCCATAGCTCCTGTAAATAAATAAAGATGTCAAATTGCAAAGTTATTTAGAGGCAAATGTAAAAGGAATTAGATAATGCCTCCATTACTAAAGCAAACTTCCAGTGTCAATAAATGATAAGATTGATAGATGAGTAATTAGTAAACAGGATGTCATCTTTGCTACTAGAGCACTTGGTACTATTAACACTCGTATGATCTAGAGTCTGCTGGTACATCAGACAACCAAGGTGATTAGGGCCTAAAAGGCCTTATGAATTGCCGCAAACAAATGTTTATGAATTGTACTTTTGTTCTGCAGTTAATAACCATGCCGTATTTTTTTTGTTTACATCTCACTGTTTGTAAATTGGAGAGATGGAGAGAGAGATGAGACATGAAACAGATGGAGAGAAAGATGAGAAAGATACATAAGAAAGTGGATGGTTCAGCCTTGGCACCTCTTCATCCAACTATAGCAATTTGTGTATATCTATATAAATCTACAGTAAATAATATAATAATTTTTACTGCATTTATTAACAAGTTTATAGGATTAGTAAGTAAGTAATTACCAAAAGAAGGCACCAAACTGGGAAGGCTATGTTATGTAGCACTTACAGGATTAGTGTAAAACTCAATTACCGTATGTTTGCTTTAGGGCTTCTGGATCCTGCTAAACAGCTGTAACATTAATGTCAGGAGTCCCTGAAAATTAATTCTCAGCTGATGTAAATGCAACACTTGGCATCTAATAAATGCAGTAACATAATGTCCATTACACACAGCCAAGTTATATTTCCTGCAGGCTTAATCTCTGGATGACACACATTCACTGACTCTTTAAAGTAACGTGTTCACTAACACACGAGGAAACCACACTAACGTGACATATCAACAAGGAAAGCAATTGGAGCAATGAGGGGATTCGAACCCTCGACCTGGGTACTCCCAAGCCGCCCACCTTGCCTCACTGATATATCACAGTAGAGTGATTTCCTTGTGTATCTCCAGCTGGAGCATGTGGTCGGGCGACTCCATTACCTATATCAGAGTGCATGAGGGAGTTATATGTAAAACCTGGACTGGCTTCAGTAGGGGCCTCCAGACAAGCTGGGAATTCAGTGGACTTCACAGGATGTACAACTTTTACCATGTCGTGGTCCAGAGATAAGGTGCACAGCTTGGGAGTACAGTACCCAGGTCCAGGGATCGAATCCCTCCAATTTATTCTTACAATCATTAAATGTGAAATAAGCAAATTGAATTTAATATTAAACTTATAAATACAAGAATTACAATAACTAGACTAGTGTTCAATATATTTATAATATACAGTACTGTATTCATATAATATACAATACTGAGTTTGCATAAAACCCTGATCATGTTATATTTAAGACCGAGTCAAACAAATAATTAAGAGTACAGTACAAAGAGCAAAAAAACCAAAAAACCTCATTAGAGGTTTTACCTCTTTAATTTCCTCAAGGGAAGCACTAGTGCTGACATTATGTTGAATGATGATGCTGTTAGGCATGAGAAAATCCACTTTCACTGTTGATGGAGTACCGTGGTGGGCCCCAAGGCCACCGAACTCCATCCCCAACCCCTGCATGGTGTACGGTGGGAAGGGCAGGGGCCGTGGCCTCCCCATGGAAACACTGACAAAATCACCTGCACCACCTAATTATGGAAAATGGAATTACAATTAACATTTCACTATCATGCTGAACTAGTAGGCTGTTGTTAATTAATCCGTAGCTCTTATTTCTTAAGATTTATAAATCATTTGAAGTTCTGATACTAACACTCAAATTACATTAAGTGTAAGAAAGCTATATAAATGTAAAAAAAAAAATGCAATAAATGAGGATATCTCGCAATAATTATTACCTCTACTAGTGAAAGAGGGTAATATAAACTTACACAAATAAAGCCTGCTAGCACATAATAATGATCACTCAAAGTCTACATAATATTACATTATCACAACTACTCAATATACCAACATTAAAATAATACTAACAATGATTAAAAAAATTGGTTGAATAGTTTTATAAATCAGGAATAAAGTACTATAAGAGTTAAACCCACAGTTCCCTGAAAATATACATGTTTGGAAGGCATACATCCATACCATAAACACTGGACAAACATACATATATAGACATACACAAATACACCCACATACATACATTCTGAAAACCTGTTTATAGGTACAGAAATGCAGTTATACTCATGCTATCCCATCGTATTCACAAATATTTTTAAGCGTCTAACATGTCATTACCTAAGTGTAATTACCTAAATGTAGTTACAGGCAGAGAGAGATGCTTGTTCCATCCTCCTAATAATCTTTGTCCTATAGTGTTTTGAAGCTTCCAATTGTTTTGGCTTTACACTACTTTCTCCTATTCACAGATAATGGGTAAACTGGAGATAAATAGAAAGAATAAAGAAGGGCAAGATGGGAAGGACTAGTGAGAGGGAGGGAAGTAAACCAGGCAACAAAGGACCTTATAATGCAAACCGAGATGGAGAAAAAAGATCATGAGGAATAAGGAGAGTAAAAGAAATGAAGGCCCTATGGAGACCATCAAGAGGACATTAGTTGAGCTATAAAGAGATAGAGGTAGTGGAGACAAAGGATGAGGATGAGGAGGGAAATGAAGAAATTGAAATCAGAGAACCTATGCAGGGAAGCATGTTAACAGCTTTAAGGAAAGGATTACGGTAGTAGTAGTAGAGGCAGGTAAAAATGCGAAGGATGCAATTAAAGAAACAGCAGAAGTGTTATAATTGTAATAGAGACTGACCTTTCAAAGAAGGTAGTGAATTGAAAAAAAAAAAAAAATATAGGGAACGGTCAATTATTATAAACAACGTGACAGAACCCGAGGGAGCCACATGGCAGGAGAGAAGAGATGGAGACTAGGATAAAGTGCAGGCAAGTAGGACAAGCCAAGAAATATATAATTTGTGTAGAATATAGGGAGGGTCCATAATAGACTACAAAGACCAGCAAAGGTTACCTTCCAAGGAAGATATCCAGTAAAATGTATGCTGGCAGACAATAGAAGATTGAGGGATTAGGGAAGATACAACCAGGTGCTATTGACTGGGACATGAGTGAAGAACAAAGAGAGGATGCTAAGCAAAATAGGGAGGAAAAGTGCAGAAAAATGGCAAGAAGAACGGAGAATGGAATTGGGAAAAGATTGGGGTGGGAAAGGGGTAACAAGATGTGACACAAGGGCAGGAGGACAATCTGGCACAGTAAAATAGTGGGCCTAATCACTCTGGCAAGGAAATAGACCAAGGAAATGAAAATTTGTGACTAAATTATTACTCTCAAATGCCACCATCAGAATGGGATTAACTCACATAGAGATCTATGCCCCAGGAAGAAACTAAGCAGCCCAATAGACCGAGTAGTATAAATTTGGTACACAAATGCAGACAGGATTACAAACAGAGGGGGGGTAGAGCTGCAAGAATGACTGGCAGAACTGCATCCTCATATCACAGTTACAGAGACAAAACTGACACAATAGAGAATGTAATATTACCAAGACGATACCAGGATAATAAACAGGAAGGAGAAGCAGCAGCCCTACTGATACAACAACACCGCAGCTTTGAGAAGAGAGAGATAAGATGTCCTATAGGATATCTGTGGCCCCTATCAAACAGTAAATTGGTTATACATCACCTTCCTGTTCAAAAACTAAAACTGTCTGTTCATTGTTACGGCATTTCTTTCCAGATACCCAATTTGATTTTGTGTAACATCCATAATAATGGACATACTGTACATATCCTGTCAATAACATGAACAAATAATATAATAACAAATAAAAGCTGGTTTCATAATTTTGTCCCAAGGTTCCTTACTTATGAGATATATAGATAGATATATATACTGTGTGTATTTTTATATATAAAAATAATTAGTGAGGAAGAAAGGGTAACCCTAACATTTTCTACACTGCAGGACTTCCATGGACAACGTGAGGCCAACTTTTTTTTATTTCCAAATTAGAAAGAAACAAACAACAATACATACAAACAAAAAGTGAAATCTAGCCTAATAAGGTAGTCTAGTGACTAAAGATAGTAAAAAAAAATATAATTTCATATAAGGGTCTTAAATAAACATCAAATTCATGATCCAATTTAACTCCATGCATCTGCCAATCATGTGATACGAGGTAGGTTTAAAAAGAGTAATAATTCACTGGAGCTGTGCTAGTATCAAGGAGGGAACAACATCAAATGCTACGTCTTCCAACGTTATGTATCCCAATTTATGCTTCATTTACAAGATGCTGTAACTGTATTAATTAACATTACGGGATGCAGAGTCGAGGAAATCACATGCTCAAGAGTATGCATAGATGTATGGTTGTAGTATTAGAGCATTCTTCTTAAATGATTAAGGTTCTCTACTAATGCACAACGTCTTTTATTATCCGAGACTGCTCGAATTTGTATTTTATTTGGGGAAGACATTGCACAATAATTCTGGATTTGTTATGATATCAATTCATTGGAACAGGCAATTATCTTCTTGATGGTCATCACCTTAAATACTTCGTAATACCACATAAATATACATATTTATGCAATATGAATTGCTTAATATAATGGTGTATAATTGCATAATATTGCATGGGCCTCTGTGGTGAGGCCTATAATTATTGTATATATAAAAATCCAAATTTTCCACGCTTGATATTTAGCTAGTCCGTGCAGGCTGTGTATCTTAATGTATGTATAATGTATATCTGTGTATCTTAATAATATATATCACACATCATATATATGATTCATATTGTAATAGATCAAGTAAACTTTGACAGAATCCTGAAAAAATTATGCTTTTGAATACAGTATCTGCTTTGCTTATAAAATTACAAGAAGTATATACCAACACTGCTGTGAAATAGACATTACCAGGAAATAACAAATAGAACAAAGTCAGTCATCACACATAAAACTTAATGATAGCATATCTCTCCTCGATAAAAGATGCGGTGAAGACATTACCACCACCATTTCCTAAACAGTCTGTCCAGATAAATCTGAATACATCATATATTGAATGTAACAAAATCTCTTGCAAACGTCTGTCATTACAAAACAAGAGGACATTCACTCACTTGAAGTACATTTTTTTTTTTTTTTTTGCGAATAATTTTGGACATCCACTAGTGTCTATACCTGCTAAAATACCTATATTAAACCTTTTTTTTTATATATATAATTTCCAAACCTAACCCTTCCATTGACATACCACTAAACTATATCTGCCATGTTTAGCATCTCTATTTGTATATAGATAATCTTACAGTATATATGATTTCCAAAATTCATATTTTTTTTAACTTTAAAAAAATACAAAATAAAATACTATATAATAAACCGATCATGTAATCTACATTCACAGGCCAGTGACAGCAAAAAAATTTGTAACGTTCTTACATATAAAATACGAACCCAAAACTAATATATTAAAAAAAAAAATCCAAAATTCAAATATGAAAAACCAATGAATTGTAAATGATTGTGCACATGAAACAGCTTCAACACTACTGAATACTTTACTTAAATAAGATTACATGTATAATTACTATAATTCCAAATATCAAATATTCAAACAATTTGCTTTCATCAATCCACCCAATGCCTGGTCTGTCTCATGCTATTACACCCTCACATTCTTTTGTAAATGCTTCACACTGCTGATTACTGAAGCTCCAAATTATGGTTTCAGTTATACAAATCTGTATTCAAGGTCGCTTTTCCTTTTTAATTTTGTGTCAAAGTTCCATTCCTAATACTGTACTTGTACTTCTTTTAATAAATGTAGCACTAGTTTGATTTCTACTGTATTTCTCTATTGATTTTTTAAAGGGGTTTTACTGATTTGATCAATTAGGTGATGTGATAACGTTTTGGGTTTTGTGGGGTAAATTTAAAACTACCGAAAAAATCCTACACCACTGAAACACTGACATAAGCAGCAAGTAGGTCTTTCAATTAGGAAATATATATGAGTGATTCACAACAGAGTACATTCATAAACAAATTAAGGGTAACATCTATAAGAAAAATAGGCATTGCATTAAATTGCTATAAAATTTAAAGGGTTGTTTCTTCTTTCAATTTACAGTAAACAAAAACACCAAATCTGCATTAATTAAACAGCCATCTGATGCAAATTAAATGCAGGCAGTTTGATGAAAATATTCTCAACACATTACCTTGTGCAGAAAATCACTGCAAATGCATTGCACATACTGTATTCCCCAATACTTAATGACTATCATCACTTGCTCAAACATATGCATCTCTTATTTATCACTTTCACCATCTACTACATTCTCTTTCTCTCCTGCATGTACAGTACTGTGTCGTTGCTGTGTTGCCCAAGTAATTATCAGAGTTCCTAACTATTGTACTGAGTACAGTACTGTACTTATTACTATAAATTTGTGAATTTATATAGTCTAGTAGTAGTTTGAATCATCTTGAGTAGTGAAACATACAGTCCCGGCATCATAGCAGGTGCCAAAGCAACTCCAGTCAGGTCACACTCGTGGGAATTTAGTGGAAAGCGGTGAAGCTGAAGAGGAAAGGAGTGAACTCCAGGCCATGAACTGGGACCTAGAAACTCACCCACAGCAGCCGCAGAGGTGGTATCAAGCTCAGAACAGGACTAGGGATAAGAAAACACATGTACATGTATGTTTATGGAAGGAGAGGGGGATTCAGGGAAGATGGGAAACAACAAACTCTCAGAACCAGGAACTAAAACTCCAAAGAGGAGAAACTGCAATCACACAGACACTCCTCTGGAATCTCAAGAACCCTATAATCTTTTCCCACTGCAGAGGAGGAAGAACCAGAATGAGAGCCTGCATTATCATCAGAGACAGGTCTCCAGACGGAACAGACAGGGCATCAACCTGGAAAGCCATGAACCCCACAAAAGGCCAAATCCCTAGACCCATTCCAGAGAGAGAGAGACGAAGACATTAAAAGAGACATTAGACCCACCATAGCCTCCATCACATGCCCAAAGGGAGTATCCCTAGAGGATACACCATCTGGGGCCTGCAGATCGAAACAGCTGAGAATGAGATGCCAAGCAACCTGAAGCCAGCCAAACCAGAGGTCCACCACCAGAGGCAGAAGTCAGCTGAAGCAGGATACCAAGTGTTGAAGATCAAACATGCCTAACCCCTAACAAAATGCAATCAATTTAGATACATGTCTGCCTTGAAGAAAAAATAAATAAATACCAGTAAATAAATAAATAAAATATTTTGCCCTTATAGAATGACTAATTTGGATGTAAAATGTACAGAAAAGGGGAAATAAACAGAATATCTACAGTGTAGCCTGTTTTGTGCACTAAACAAATTGACCACAAGGCAATTGTGGCAGCCTAGTCCCATCTCTCAATACTGTACTTGAGTGCTCAGCCAGCAAAATACACAGCCCAAGCTAGAGACGTTCAACGTTGATCAGGGCCATAATATTTCTGAGATTTATGGATCCCAGTTATTTCTGGGAGGTCATAAATAGCATGTTATTTAGAAAACAAATCATCCACAGTAAAGCTTAAGGCAAGTACTGAAGTTATAAATATTAAATAATTGTATAAATACCAAGCAGTGAATGTAGGAGTTTATGCCATCCATGATGAAAACTTGGTGCTTTTGTTCCCAGTACTAATACTAATTAAAACAGATGACATAATGACACTGCAGGTTTGGAATCTGGATGATAAACTGATAGTTGTAAATGCCTACAGCCCACCAGCAAGCAACATATGTACAAAGGAGGAACTAGATAACAAACACGAGAGCCTCATAATGGTCATGATAATATTTTGCATTATAGTAAGAGCAGAGAAAGGCAATCACGATTGTTGGTACTAAGGGACTTCAACTTGAAAGCAATAGTTTGGAAGGCCTACAAGGCAAGAACTGAGGACATTTGGACAGGCAGCTTTGTAAATGTCATCCTGGAGACATTATGTTTCAACATATTAAGCAGGCAACGAGAATGAGGGAAGGGGATGTTCTCTCAATACTAGATTTAATATTCCAGCCCATCCTCCAGTTTAAGCAGTATTTATAGTAACAATGAGGATCATCGTACGTATCTTGACGTAAGTGGCAATTAGATAGTAGATTCAAAGACGAGTTTCAGGTATACAAAATAGATTATATACAGTATATTCATACACCAGCTACTGGAAAGCATGCAGTATGTTTGACGATCTCCAGCTTGTTTCATGGGTAACTCTTCCTTGGCACTGATGTATCACCATCCCATCCTCTTCTTATCAGCCTATAACTCTGTGTAGCAAATTATATATTTTTCCTGGATAAATTTTTCCCAATACAGTAGCTTATTTTTCCAAGTTTATAAAATGTCTCTTATTCCTTATAAATTTTGTTTTAGTGCCTGTTTATGGTAATCGGAATTGCCTGTAACCTGAATGAGTGTTGCCTCCTCTTAGACAGTGAATCCAAGAGCTTCAAAGCTGTGCTGCTCCATGATGGGAACAAGTACCTGTCTCTTCCTCTGGCCCACTAAATGCTCCTCAAGGAGGATTACAACATCATCAGGACCTTGCTGGGACACCTTAAGTATAACGAGTAAGGCTGGGAGGTCATCAGTCTTCAAAATGGTGGCATTCCTGATGGGTCTTAATGGCAGCATTACCAAGTTTTAATGCTATCTTTGCCTTTGGGAGAGCAAGTATAATACATACGCGCCACCACAGGCATCTTTTTTACTGATATCCTCTGTGACGAGGAACAAAGTCGAGTGGGAGCGACTAATGGACCTCTGGAAGGTGCTGATGCCATCACTGCACATTAAATTGGTCCTTATGCAACAAATTTGTCACGGCTCTAGATAAGGAGTTAGCAGCCTTTAAGTATCCTCATATTCTTCCCTAAGCTAAGGCAATGGTTAATCCTCAATGTGCATCTATTGAAATATGGTCATCCCATAAATGCACAAAAAATTTAAAAATAAAAAGATATTTTTTCCATATAGAATTATTAATTTGCATGCAAAATGCAAGAACAACTGAAAAATATAGATGTGTATCTTTTTACTGATTGCACAAGCTGTGAAAGATTGGGTGATGGCAATCTTTGATGGCATTTGTTAACACCCAATGCAAACTTTGCTAGCACTGAGGAATGAGAGACACGACTTCAGTGTTCACCTTGGGTGTTTCTTTGATCATTAATCACTTGTTTTTATGTATTTACTCTAGTATGTGTGAAAATTAACTTGATTTATGAGCACATAATTCACAAAAACTAAGACCGAGTACATTATTAACTAACAAGGATAATGTTTCTATGTATAGTGTATATATATGTACTCTGTTTACAGTGTTTCAGTACGGTACTATTGTATACTTTAACCCTTAAACCGGGCACATTACCACGCATATTGGGGGCCCAGAAGCGAAAAATATTCAAATTATGTAAAAATTACTTAAAAATGTTAAACAAATCTCCAACTTATTGGCTTCAGTGTCATGAAACTTTCATCAAAATATTTTCAGAAAATTATTTTAGACAAATTTTTAACAGATAAGAACGTTTTGTTGATAAGGAGAACAGCTCCTATTAACTGGAACTGAAGGATAATGCAATAATAAAGAGATGCAAGCACCTGTCCGACGCTCAAAGAAGAATAGTAGTAAGAAGTGTCCACAAAGTGGATATGCAGCTGGTGCCTTTATATCATTGCTGAGTAATACATAATAACACAAATAATAATGAGTAACTATGTTATCATGCTCTATTTTGTTATATATCATATAAATACATTGTAAAATGTTAATATATGTTACTTTCATCAATGTCCCCACAAAAAAATTTTTAGAGAAAACTTTTTTTAAGATTTTAGTTTTTTTCCTTTGTTTATTATCTGATTTTGTTTTAACCTTCACATCTTGGAGAGTGCACATGTTTCCCTAACTATGTTAAGATAGAATGAAATTGGTCAACAAATAAATCGGTTACAACTCGCTAAACTTGGGACTTTTAATTTTTTTTGGCCGATTTTTTCTCTGATTTCAAACTCTATTTTCTTTGTCTCTTTAGGTTGTTTTGATGATTAGGGACCATATTAGGGCTTTTTCACTTATATAAAGTATACCTTAAATATATCCCCTAAATCATTATAATTATTAGAATTTTCCCTATATTTTGTGTTTTTTGGGGGTTATTTTTTCTCGACTTCATTTCAACACATATTGATCTACAACTTTCACATATTCGAGTACGAAAGTCAAACAATGTTTATTAAATCATACAATTAAGATTGCATTTGTAAGATTGGATGCCTGTAAGTCAGGGATCCCCCTTTAAATTGGAATGCACCAAAATGGCCCTTTTTATCAATAGGATCACATATCCTTGGAATCTGGGGCAAAAGCTCTAGGTTTTTTCAATGATCGTAGTTCAAAGCTCACTGAAACAACTAAAAACCAAAGGGCTGCCAGCTTCCTGGTCAATTCCAACCCCACATTCAAGAATCTTGTAAAAAAAATTGAAAAATAAAAATCACAACCTTTACCTTTTCATTTTGATTTCTGACTATACAGTACTTCACTATATAAAGAGTTAAATCAAATATAACTGGAGTGGTAGAACCAATATTCTCATACAGTCAATGAGAACCTTTAATGTGCTTTTAAATGGTGCTTATCTATATTTTATTTTATTTATTTTATTTATTTATTTATTTATATATACAAGAGTTCTTACATTCTTGTATAGTCACTAGTACGTGTAGCATTTCAAGCAAGTCCTTAATCCTATGTTCCCTGGAATGGGACCCCACGAAAAATCATTTTACAACTAAATGCCCATTTTACTGTTGAATTAAACAGAGGCTACAGTTAAGGATTTGCACCCAGTAAATCCTCACCCCCCGGCCAGGATACGAACCCAGGACAAAGCGCTTGCGAAACACCAGGCGAATGTCTTAACCACTACACCACAGGGACTGCCTTTCTTTCTTTCTTCTTTGTGCCTATGGGTCCCAAATACAGCAATTCACTTGAAGGTTGTACACACAAATATACACATACTCACACACAAATTTACTCTATACATACATACATACACACGCGCGCATACACACACACCAACACCAAGAAGTAAACCGAAGAATTTTTTGTATTTACATTAGAGCATTTAGATTCTTTCAAGAGCTTTACTATTCTACAAAAAGCATTACACCAGCTTATATATCACACCAACTTACCATCAATACGGCTGGGGACACTGACAGTGTGTCTCCGTACAGACCTTTCTCCAGGCAAGTACTCTTCCCTACTGAAAGCCTCGTGTAAACTTGTCTTCCTCATCTTTGCGTAGAACAAAACAATAATTATCACGTACAAGGAACCACCATTGTACAAACAGTACAAAATTTTACATAGTCTGTATGCAGTTTTATAAGTACTGTACAGTAATCACAAAGTTCACTGAACTCCAGCAACCCTCTAAAACAGTCAATGCATACATTGCAATCAATATTTGTTTAAATATACTGTATGCCTTTTATTCATTACTGTAATGTAATTAAAAAATGATGACACTGAAGACAGATATGGACAGAAGACAGATACAGTACAATAATATGCCAATATACTGTATACCCCAGTAAATCATTTAAAACTATTTCTGACTAAACAGGCTCACATAATAATTCCCTTTACTATTACCAATGCATAAAATTTTAAGTTTATATCAGCCCATTTTGTGTTATCTTCAGCTTAGCAGATCTGTTCATCATCCATTATTATTTATTAAACTTTTTATGTCCAGAAATGTTAAAAAAATATTTGTTTTCATTGTACAAGATCTGTCCAATCTAAAATCTATATTAAAATTTACTTGGAGGTAAATTTGATTCAACCTTCACATTGCAGACAAGCAACAATATCTACAGCACGAAGAATAATAGTGGATCCCAACTCTAATGGAACCTAGTCCAATGAACAAGCAGATGAATGGATTTTGAAGCATTTTTGAAGCACAAAAGGATTCTAAACGTGATAATTAAGATAAATCTAGAGAACTTACATTCACAAAAATTAAAAAAATTAATTACGTATTTTATTTATTAAGTATATTTTTCCCGAAGCATTTGCTGGCATCCAAATACTCTTTATACGAATACTACTATATTATTAGCCCTAATAAAGACATACCGATTGTGGACAAAAGGGGCAGTGCTCAGCGGTAATCAGACAGCCTGAACCGAGGAGTTCTGAGACTAATCATTCCATTCAAGCAGGAATCCATTGAGTCTACAGTACAATTTATTACAGTACTATTACTGGTAAATATGCCTACAGTTCTAAAATGTCTAAGCATGCCACAGTGACCCATCATGTGCCGTGATGGGTATGCTACTTGCAACCGCACACTGATGTTAGTAAATAAAATTCCTAAAAATCTTTAAATAGGAATACAGCTTAAAAAAATAAAAAAAATAATGATGAGGCCAGCAGTAAGCAGCAAACATGTAATAATACATAATAATATAACATTTATAAATAATGAAATTCTACTGTTGTATATATCACATAATATGCATATCAATGTAACAATTAATAATGTATCTACCTTAATGTTTCCTTTCTCCCTTACAAGGAATTTTTGTATAGTTTCATACTGTTATGATACATTTTGCTAGGGATATCCTACATGTTTGTTTATCTAGATCTGAACTAACAGCTCCTCCTATTGTTGTAGTAAAGTGGAACACTAACGGGTTTGTCCAACATCTTCAACACTCAAATATTGCCCACTTACCAAGCATACAATCCACATACATTCAACTGTTGTATAGTTTCATGCTAATTTTTCCTCCTATTGATACCTTCATTCCTATTTACCAGTCAATGTCCTTTTTATCTTCTTGTAAAAGATACTATCCTTATCTTTAAGTGACATTCTACACGCCATACATTCTCTACTATCATTCACCCCTTTTCTCTCACCATGTCATGGTTTTTGTTCACCATTTTTTACTCATTCTATTTCCATAATAATAATTTTCTTTTTATTATGCCATTGATTCTTTACTTCTTATACTAGAGGAATTATATGTTATATACAGTAATTAATTAAATTACATGTTATGCTCTATCACATTCTTTTTTCTTCTTATATTTAAAGTTCTTAGCCATTTCTTATCTATCTTGTTTAGTTGCTCCCTAAGGTAAGAGTTATAGTCTCGGAATATTGTTAGTTATCATAACAGTCAAGCAGGATGACATACTGGTTATTCCAACCCAAGCATAGTTATAGAACATTGCCATAACTACAATTCAAAATAATGATTGTAATGCCCTTGTGAATGATGCTACTACCTATGCTTTTGAAATGCTATATTTTACATAGAATACAATTAACTGATATATAAATTTGTCAAAAACTCCAATACTGTTTCTGCTCGATAATCCAAATTATACAGGGCCCACCCCATTCAAGTTATCAGGACATTCAAGGTAGCTGAATTTTTATCTGGAAAGTACAAAAATAACAAAATTGAACTTCTTCATTCACAAGAAATCTTGGTACAGTAACCCAATTTTTTTTATTCAAGTTGAGCAGTCAAAAACTTTTACTCGTATTTATTCAGGTTACCCAAAGGATTACTGGAATTTGGATTCTTGAGCTCTTACAGTACAGTATAGTACTAACATTCTATATAAAAGTTTAATTCACAGAAATGGTCCTTCTAACACAAAAATCTAATTTTTTTCCAAAGAAAGAAAGTACTGTTGCTGACATTTCCCTCATTCTTTATATTCCACCGAAGTACTCAGGAGTACTATTTGTAGTACTGAGAACAAGAAACATCACAAGCCTCTGAAGTAAGGTCCCTGTGTCTTTAGTACTGTAGTTTCATCACTCATCATGAAGTAATAAAAAACAAATTACAGAGTGCGCTGTATAACTTAAGCCTTATGCTCATCAACTGATACAGAGCCTTTTAGTTATTCTAAACAGAAAATCAATGTCACATGTTCTACAATCTTATTGCATCTTGCAGACAAAAATTATAATAATTATTTCTTAGTTTATGCATAATAAAAATGATGTACAGTAACCATTATTGTCACTTAAAACTCATCACTTGCATAAATGTTTTCAATCTATAATAACGTTCAGTTTTCCACATATTTTCCATGATAATGTAAACTAATTTCAGATTTTTCAATAAAGTTTCCAGTTCTATCAAAGCGATGAGAACACAATGCCACACTTGCATCCTACAAAATATTTTACTGATATCACATTCTGATCGTTAGGTCATGGAGAGCTCTTGAAACAACAACAACTCCACCTAAACTAATACAATAACAACGTCAACACATGTGATGCCATATTATATAATGCAGCAACAATAAAGTAGGTAAGGCTAGGTTCACATGTTTCTGGTATACAATTATGAACCTTACATTACAAAACACAATTTTGTAATGTCATCAGCATTATCACGAGACCTGCCACCTGATAAAGATTTCCTGTGTAGCACATCCTTCACTTATAACACCAGGCAGTTCTCAAAACTTAAGTTTTATTTTATCTATTTTTCATTTAATGTGGTAAATACATTAAAGATCTGTTAAAACTAAATTAATTAATGTCTAGTTATCCTCCATTGGTAATTATAGTACAGTAATTGTCAAATATTTCAGAACTAATTTACCTTAGGTCGTGTATATGAATTACATGCTTATTCATATACAGTGTGGTAGACGACTGGAATAAACTCAACGAGGTAGTGGTACGGGATAAAACTCTACGAGGTGAGTGGTATGGAATAAAACTACCAGGTGGTAGTTAGAATGGAATAAAAACTAGAATGAAAAAAAATAAAAACATAATAAAATTTACTTTTTATTCCATAATTTTTATTCCACATTCAGTACTGTATTTATTTTGTCATATCACACTTTAATACCACAATGACATGAAAAAGTAAAATGTAAAGTAAATGTACAGTACATATTCCAAGTCTTATTCAACTCTTCTGGTAAAATATTTACACCAGCGATGAGTTAATATTACAATATTAATGAGAAATAATAAAATATTCAAGCTCAACAAGCCACAATGTAGGACTGAGAACAGGAGATGCTTTTTCATCCACAGGGTTATAAACCTATGGAACCACCTACCTGCCAAAGCCATAAATGAAATATATTCTGTACAATTGTTAAATCCACCTGGTAAAGATCATCAGGGCATATGGGGGAACCTTTGATAAGCCGCCGGCTTCCTATCCTTATTGAAGCCACTAGAGTATTAGTGGCCCTGAGGTAAATTCAGGAAACAAACGCGGATCTCCACTGAGATTTTTAATTTTACGTCAGGTGCCTACAAAAACTTTTATCAATTCCAAGATGTTCAACTGTATCTTCGACCCAATATGCGCTACACATATTGAAGTACTCTACATATATTAGAATACACTAGGGTTGGGTTGTGCTAAATGGAAACGAATCTGAATGGAGAAATGTGGTAAGTGGGGTGCCACATGGGTCCATTTTGGGACCTATCTTTTTTTGTCATATACATCAATGACATAGACAAGAATATTACAAACCACATCATCAAATTTCCAGATGATACAAAGATTTATTGTAAAGTGGGAAATGATAACAATATTAATGCCTTACAAAGAGGTTTACATGAACTCCACAAATGGTCAGAAAACTGGCAAATGCTTTTTATTATCGACAAATGCAAGACCATGCATGTGGGGCATAACAACCCATGCCATGACTACCATATTAATAGCATTACATTACATCAAATTGATGACGAAAGAGCCCTTGGAGTCAAGATCAACCACTCAACTTAGAAAAAACTTAGTAGTTAGTAATACAGTAGTTGATTGACAGTCGAGAGGCGGGCCAAAAGAGCAGAACTCAACCCTCGCAAGCACAACTAGATGCACACTCAATAAAAGTTGTGCAACAGGGGTGTGCAGCAGTCAGAAAAGCTAACCAAACTCTTGGGATAATCAGGCATACTTTTGACAATAAGGAAAAGAAGGTAATGGTTCAACTGTATAAATCTCTGGTCATTTAGATCACTTAGATTACAGTATCCATACATGGAGACCTCATTTTCAGAAGGACATAGCTGCTCTGGAGAAGATGCAATACTGGGCAACAAGTCATCCCAGAGCTAAGTCATCTATTGTATCAAGAACGATTGAAGGCCACAAGGCTAACAACACTACAAACCCGGCATAACAGGGCAGATCTCATTGAAATTATTAAAATTCTGAACACGTTAGAGGACGTTGATCCGGATATTTTCTTCAAAAGGTCAGATGTAACACAAACAAGGAGCAACAGTTTCAAGCTCAACAAGCCACAATGTAGGACTGAGAACAGGAGATGCTTTTTCACCCCACATGGTTATTAACTCATGGAACCGCCTACCCGCCACAGCCATAACTGCCAAAACTGTGCAGAATTTCAAAATATACCTGCAAAGATCATCAAGGCAAATGCAGGGCCTTCGACAAGCTGCCAGCTTCCTATCCTCATCGAGGCCATTAGAGTTAGTGGCCCTCGGGTAAATCAGGTAAACATGTTGACAGAAACAACAATTAATCCAAATGGTACCACAAAGACTGCTATGAGTGCCTATCATATGCTACCACACAAGGGCGGAGGAGAGGCTATGCTAGTGAAAGAACATATGAAGGTAAGAGTTAATAATCGAAAACCCTCGAGAAGTGGACATAATGGCATTGCAGGTCTGGAATCAGGATGATAAACTGATAATCGTAAATGCCTACCGCCCACCAGCAAGCAACACATGGACAAATGAGGACCTAGATGACAAACGAGAGGGTCTCATAATGGGCACGAGAGAGATTATAGTAAAAGTAAATAAAGATAATCACGATTGTTAGTACTGAAGGACTTCAACTTGAAAGCAATAGACTGACATTTGGACAGGCAAATTTACCGCATTCACCAAGTAACATTCCTGAGATAACCACATTAACATAGTAACATAACAATGAAAAGATAACAATTTTTTCATGGGTCAAGGTAAACTCTATTACATCCACAGAGAACTATTAAATCCTTATTTACATCATAGATGTTAGACAAGAATTGTTTTAATCATCATATGATGATAACTGTATGACCCCCATGAATCATATGACGATAATCACAGTCTAAGGGTAAAGAGTTGTCCTATTGCAGCCTAGCTTTTCTGATGTCAAATTACAATACAAATTAAGGGAGATTTTCTATTTTGCCTTCTCTTAAAAAGATTTATTGATTGGAAGAAAAGTGCCCAATCTATATAGAAATGTAAATGAGCTCAAATTTCCTGCATTCACCGACAATTTAATCATGTTTAATAATCATATTTCTAAATCCAAATTTACTCGTCTGTTTGACTGCTTATAGTAATCAATTTATTTTTTGTATTTCTGGCTGAGCATCATCTCTCCTTAGGAACAAAAATACCTACTATCCATAATATAAAATTTCTTCAAGATGGTGAAAACACTTTTCATTAATAAAATTGTTTAAGGAATGTGACAAGAGATTTCCTTAAGATGGTTTACTTATCAAACATTGCAAGCTTAAGTTATACTTCATTAATAAGCTCACAAGTCTATCTTCTTCAATGTAGTTTGATCAAAATTACACTATTTCCCCTTGGTGTGATCTAATAAGTGAAGAGTAAACATCTGAGTATGCTTTTGCATCTTCAAGTTTCTTACAATAATGTAAAGGAACTTTTTATCTTCTCACTGACTTGCAGCTGCACTGTGGCTTAGTAACTTGAAATCATCACCGATTCTAGCTCAAGATCATTCGCCCCCCATTACTTCCTTCAATGTATTTCTTCTGTTGCCATTTTCAATATAGATATCTATGAGTTTCTCCACATTGAAATTCACTTGCCAAAATTCAACCAATCTTGATACCTTGTTCAGGTCTTTCTGGGTATCAATGTAGGCCTCTTCTTAAAGCAACTCATCATCCAAGTTTCACATCATCAGTGAATTTCAAAATTTGTATCATTAAACCTCACGTTTAGATCATTATTGTAAATGAAAAATAATACAGGGCATTATACCGAGGACAAATCCTTGTGGTATCAGCTTCAGTAACGTTACCTGCAGCATGCAACCCTAATAGCAATTATAAGATCTGGTTCAGCATGATCATGTCAAGTTCCATCTTGGCAATTACTTTATTTACTCCATCAATATATCTTACATTTGTTGTAATAATTGTATTTATGGCATGAATGCATTTTTAATTGGTAAATTCCACACCACCTACTGCATTTCTTGACTCCAATAAACTAAACTGTTTCATACTTTGTGTGCAGAATATATTTTCAAGTACAGTCTTTTCCATATATAAATTTTGAGATCATTTTCTTTTATAGATTCCAAAGAGAACAACCCCAGTTCTTTAAGGTGATCACATTAGTTCAAATATTTCATATTCTTTATTAACAGTAAAAGTTATCTACACTCATTCTAACCTAGATAAAGCAGCTGCCTTGAAAGACGTTAAACTAAAAATCCGCTTTAACCCCAAATTATGGAGCAAGGCACAGGTGTGGCAGACAACATAGTGAATACAGAATGTTACTCTTGATGAATATATTTATTCAGCTATTTTCATCATAATATCCTAATAACATCTAAGCTGACTGTGGCCAGTGTAGTGAGCTGCATCAATTGCTCAATCCGTCACTCCAGTGCACTGCTGCATCTTATGGGGTTAAATAAGAAAATAACAGGAGACATATTAAATTTTATGAAATAAGCTTGTTTCCTCATTAATCAAGTAAATGCTTTATGCAACACAGTACAGTAGCGTATCTTAAAATAAAAATTTGCTAAGTAAAATCATTTTTGCATAGAACATTGAACAATAACCAGAATAAATTTACGTACAACACTTTTAAAATGTTCAAAATACCACAGAGTAAAGAAATTATATACCATAAACCAACAACTAGAACCTCTGCAGGGCTTTACAAGTCTTGTGTCTTATTTTATAATATCGATATTTTAAGTTAAATTTAAAAAACTAAAACATTAAATATAGTATCAATATTTGCTTTCCAGGGCTAAGTACATATTTGCTGGGGTACAGTAATCTCTTCAGTCAATTGCTCAGAAAACTATCAAATGTTTATATTACTGTAATTGTATTTACAAACTATTTACAGGGTTTGAGCATTGATTAGGGAATGAAAATGTCTGTAAATCAATATTAGTATTACTGATTATAGATGAACAAAATTGGATGGACACGATCAGGTGAATAGGAAACCAATTGGAAAAAAAATAGATAACCAATATTAGGTGAGCGAGACAAAACCAAGATTAAACAAAAAGTCAAATATTTCTAGTAAGAATCAAATTTGGTTTCCAGTTGTCAGAGACAGGACAAGTTAGAGTTAATGAAGTCCTCCTAATCAATGACTGCCAATGGCAGCCCACAACAGATGACCAACTCCAAGATACGTGCCTATGCATCTAACCCTACTTGGGATCAATTCCAGGACCAATGAGTAGTTAGCTGACTGCACTAACTACCACACTACAGATAATATTTTTCAATTTACATGTGAATGTGTGAATGATTGAAATATCACTGTAGATAGAACAAATTGCCTGAATGATATTTAGCTAATTAATGTTTATAAAGTTAGACAATATAATTCATGAGCAGTCATATACTGCAGGCAGTGCAATACATTAAGCAGTTAATACTAATTTTATTTCCAAACCATTTATCTGCTTAGAATATGTATTTGAGTATTCAAATGTTTGGAAATGAATGGTCTTGAGAAAAGATCTTTATGTATAGTCTATAAATAATAATAACCAATGTTGAGTACTTGAGTTGCATCCAGATGATTCATGAAACAATTTTAAGATATTTTGGACTGTACGACACTAAGGCATCATCATGTAGCAGATGACCTATTAGCACATAACTGGAATGCAAGCGTGTTCAACAGTTTGCCACAGCAGTTAAGTGGCTGTTACTTGGTCTGCATACACTGCTTCTTGCACATGTACTTATATTTACAGTCTACACACTACACCAGTTAACCTGCTTTTTCATTTATAGTATTTTTGGATGTTATAATTATCGTAAACACAGCTCTGTAATTGAATGTCAGAAATGAATATAGCTGACGGAAGTGTTTCAATAATACAGTACCCGTACTGTACAAGGAAGTTTAAGTACAGTATTGCTGAAGAGATCACGAAAAAGATCTCTATCAACCTAAAGTGTTTTTTTCTAAATAAATTTAATGTAGCTTATTTACACAATACATACATTAATTAAAAAAAAACAATCTTATAAAATTAGTTACAGTGATGCATGATAATTCATTTTCTAAACATAAAACTTATTTTTTGTACAAATACCCAACTCTCAAAGCACAATACTGCACAGTATACTTTCATTTGATCAGATACACAACAATATTATATCATTTTCAACACATTTCTGCATAGTAATATATTTACACTTAGCACTAGGGGTTAGCTTAGACTCTCATGCAAAACGTAAGTAATATGTATCAAATGTTAATCTTAAAATTGTGTCCTGCTACACAAGCATCTGGAGAATGTTGTGGTGCAACTTGTTAAGATAATGTACATAAAAATTCACGAGGTTTAAATATTACTGTACTGTACAGTACTTTAAAATCAACCTGATCCCCTTGGCTTGACCAGGTACACAGACCAGATGAATGGCATTACAGTATATTATGTGTAGCCTGAAATGCCACCGCCACCAACACATTCCAGTTAAAAACCTAGTCAATACGAGTTAGAGAAAATTCTACAGCAACAATCCAGGCAAGCAATTTACTGAAAATGACATGACTATTAGTATTTTTCAAAATTACTCCACCTGGTGAGCATTAAACCATGTTAATCAATTTCTTTGAATTTTGTTTCCAAATTCAAGGCGAGCCAAATTTACACTCCCAAAAATATATATCACAATAAAATAACATTAATGTTATTTATTATTAAAATGGGAACTAATAACCTAGGAAAAAAGAACAAAACCTCTGAGAGAATCTCGTAAGTTCCAAATAATGCAGGTTATATTCTCATCATCTACCATCCCCCCCTTACCTATTTAACACAAATAAATAAATAAATTAATAAATAATTATATATACACACAGTATATATATATATTATTTTGTACTGTACTCCCGCTCAAGCAGAACTCATTCCTTTGTAACTCCAGTTGGACCAGAAGCTATCTTTTCTACTCCAAAATGTTGTGGGGCAACATCAGGTGCATCAGACATTTTTGTCAAATTCCTACCCAAACTAGTGGGCATTATCTCGGACCATAACTCAATGAGATTGGCATGGATGAAATATACTGTACAGTACTAGAATAAAGGTATCGTTACCTTACCTTGAGGTTACCTTGAGGTGCTTCCGGGGCTTAGCGTCCCCGCGGCCCGGTCGTCGACCAGGCCTCCTGGTTGCCGGACTGATCAACCAGGCTGTTGGACGCGGCTGCTCGCAGCCTGACGTATGAGTCACAGCCTGGTTGATCAGGTATCCTTTGGAGGTGCTTATCCAGTTCTCTCTTGAACACTGTGAGGGGTCGGCCAGTTATGCCCCAGTTATCGTACACTAAACTACTGTATTGTTAAAACGTATGAGCAATTATTATTGTTATTATTATAAAATATAATATAGCTGTTGCTCAAAATTACAGTACTGTAATATGTAAGACATATTTAATGTAACTTACTTTTTTTTTTTTTTTAGAAATACCTACTAGACTTGATCGTGTTTATAAAGTGTGCCTGTCATAATTTATTTAGGCTGAATGTTACAGTTTGGCATTCCTGTGGACTCTGAAGGCCTTCTGATACCTGGTTGATACCTGGTTGATGGGGTTCTGGGAGTTCTTCTACTCCCCAAGCCCGGCCCGAGGGCAAGCTTGACTTGTGAGAGTCTGGTCCACCAGGCTGTTGCTTGGAGCGGCCCGCCATTTTTTTTATTTTTAATTACATTGTACTATCATTAAATAGGAAACACACTGTGTCTAGTAGCACCATTAGTAAAGCTGTAGTAGTTAAGATAAAATTTTACTTTTAATTAAAAAAAAAAAAAAAAAAGTTATGAAACTTAAGGATGCCCTTGATACCAAATTCCAGCCCATTCTCCTGTCTTGGTAGAACGTACTTATGGTAATGATGAGGACCATAGTACATACAGTGGTTCCTCCATTTACGAATTTAATCTGTTTCCAGAGACAGGCCATAACTCGAAAATTTCTAACTTGAAACAAATTATTCCATAATAATGTAAATTGAATTAATCCGTTCCACACAATTCAGTTCCACAAGAATTCAAGCATGATCGTCACTAAGCGGGCGGTCTGGTAAACTGAAGCAGGGTTGTCCGTGCCACCAGGAACCCATACGTGTATCAACAAAGTTGCAAATCGAGGCAAAGGTCATAAGTCAAGTCGAATTTTCTGACAAAACTGGGGTCGTAACTAAACAAAATCATAAGCAGGGGCATTCGTAAGTCGAGGTTCCACTTATATCAGCGTACAACACAATTAGAAAGTATAAATCTGAATAACTGAATTTGGACAAACTGGACAAACAACCGAAACTAATTTGGATTTTGAATTCTCCCAAAAAATTTGGACAAACAACCTAAACTAACCTAACCTAACCTTCCTAAGCCTAATACACAATATTCAAGGCCTAATATGTAGTACTGTACATATGTGTGCTATACTAGGCCTAAAAATATTTAAGTTTGTTTTTAGCTTTATTTTTTTCAAACTATAAAGTGAATACAGTGGTGCCAAATTCTACTATTTAATTGCTTAGTATGTCAATATTCCCAATTAGTCTATTTGAGCGGGAGTATACAATTCCTAATAAAATCAACAAAAAAACTCAATGTCATTAAAAACAATAAAGTTATATCTTTGGGAGGCAGTCAGCCTCCTTAAAAACTGTGGATGTGAAGAAAGTATTAGATAACAGTACTGTATGGCCAATCAATCAAGCACACAACTATGGGAGAAAAATCCTGGATATAGAAAGTAATTATAACAAAGATCAAAATTTAAGTCTATTGTGATTAACTATAAAAGGAATTCCCATGATATTCCTAAGTAGTGAGGATAAATTGTGAAGATGTTGAGGATAAAGTGTGAAGATGTTGAGTGGCAGACGTAAGAGAAACGAGATAATCAAGAGATTTCAATACAGTATATGGAGATCGTGATGGATAGAGGCACAGAAAATATACAAAAGTAAAGTATAAAGAATTAAAGTGATGCATATATAAACAACATCATGGAGAGGGAAATTGGAAAATTGTGCTCGAGATAAATCTCATGAAGTAAGATTTATGTTAAATGATGAAAGATTATACTAAACATGGATGCCAAGAAGCTTTCCTGCTAGAGTTGTCACCTTCCAGAAGAGTTCCTGAGGTGAACACATTGACAAAATACTTGAAATACTTCCACCGTGATGATTCTAGTCGCATTTAGCATTCACATTTGACATCATCATCAAGTTCATTACTTTAACTTTAAGGTTTCCATTATAGAATTTGATAATTGTACCTTAATTTTCAGTAAAAATTATCTGCAAGATGCAGACAAATTAGAACAATAACTATAAACATCATTAAACTCAAAATACTGATAAATCTTAAGATTAGTTAAATCAACATAACAAACATACCTCGATCCCTGATGGTGTTGTTAAAACTGCTGCACCCGTACCAATCAATGATGAAGATTTGACTTGGGCTGTTTTCTATCAAGTAGCAGCACTTTCCTTCTACGGATTCCACTCCATTTTCACACCATCCCTTATAAAATCATCTTGTGTATACTTCATTATATAAATCTCAATGAACATCACTTCATACCCCTTCTAAATTTGTCCTTTACACGTTCAGTGGACATACTTATAACCATCCATGATAAGTGTATTATAGGGACATAACTTGATTCGAGTCTAGCTGATCCTTGATAGCAACATTTCTTTTAATCATTTTCAAATATTCAGTTTAGCAGTGAAGATAACAAATAACAATTCACAGCTTCTCCAACCTGTAAACATATGAAAATAGTTCAGGAAACAAAAATACAATCCCTATCTTTATAAAAATTCTATTAACAGCTAATTCTCTTGGAATAAATGCCTTAAATATCCCAATCTACCCACACAACGGAGCCTCAAAGTGGGTAGCACTGAATGCACAATACCAAAATAGTAGTGCACAGGGGGGTCTCTAGGCTTATGTAAAAGCACAAGAAAAAGGAAACTGAAGAATGCCTATTGACTCATGCAGTGCCACTTCTTTTTACATCCAATAATAACTCGTATACTTATCTAACCAATGCTTGAAATCATCCAAGGACATCTATTATGTTACTGTGCAATCCATTCCATTAATCAACAATCCTACCTTCAAACCAGTACTGTATTTACTTGGGTCATTCCTGAACATAAACATCCAATATGTATCTATTATTTTATGCTCTAGTTGTGTTGATAAATTTAGCACATTATTAATATACACCTTGTTATACCCTTTAATACATTTATATACAGGTACTAAATTTCAGTTAGGTCCCCTTGACTCTATGTTTTTGAAGCATAAATTAAATTTTTTAATCTCTTTATGTGGGAGGTTCCAAATGCCTGGGATAGAGTTTTTTCCACCTCACAAATGCTTTAAAAATAAATTTATGTCCATTCTATCATGGCCACTGCACTGCCAAAGGTCTGCCTGCCTACTCACCTGCCAACTACCAGGTCCACCATCTGCATGCCATCCACCCACCTGACTGCCCACTAACCTGCTAACTACCAAGCCCATCTGCCTGCCATCCACCCATACAGGCTGCCTGCCCACTTGCCCTGCCCACCTACCCGCCAGGCAGGTAACCACTCACCTAGACCCACACACTAATTATAGTGTGTGAAAATTCAATTTATGTTGGTTGTGGTACAAAAATTGTTGGAAATGGACTTCCCAAGTAAAACATCTTTTGATCCAACTGCCCTTGTAAAGTGGCCTTTCCAGAGCTCCACTTCTTGCCAATCAGCAGCCAGATCTTTCTCATTCATTCAAAGGTAAGGTAATTATCAAAAGAAGGCACCAAACCGGGAAGGCTATGTAGCACCATCAAATGTGCGGAATAATTAGAGGGCGCAAAATATCACCAAAGATGCCAATATGAGAACAAACACATAAGGTGAACAATATCAAAAGTATCCGATTCACCAAGAATTCTACCGAGGGACAAGTGACCGCGAGGGACGGTCGGAAAGCAAGACACACGCACGTCCTAGAAGTCAGGACATTCAACAAATATATGCATGACTGTAAGAGGGACAATGCAATTTGGACAATACGGAGCACAGCGGCGCTCCATTAAGTGACCGTGAGTTAAGCAAGTACAGTATGGCCAATACATAACCTTGCCAGAGCTGTTTTCCACCGCCGGTTACGGTGGCAAGAGGAAGGCCACGGGGACACACTACGCTTAAGAGTACGCAGTTTGTTACCAGTAACAGAAGATCAACAACCCTGCCAACGGGCAAGGATGGAGGAATGAATAACTGAGTAAAAGTCGGAATAAGGAATACCTTTACGGGAGATGGGACAAGTGTGGATAGCTTCCTTAGCAGCAGCATTCGCACGCTCATTTAAAGATACCAACATGGCTGGGAACCTAGCAAAACTCTGCCGACTTAAATTTACTGGAGATAAGAGCTCTCTTCCAATTGTCCCATCTCTTGATCAAAGGGTAGTGGGTAACCATCCTAGTGCCTCTTTGGAAGCAGTGTTAAAGACTTCAGTTTGATGTTACTTGGTGTGCCTTGCCACATTTTGGTACTGCATAACAATTTAAGAAATGCAGGAGTTCATCCTTGAGACATGATATGAAGTGCCAAAATAACAAAAATAAAAAAATTAGTCATTTTTGTTTCAAACATTCACAAAAGTGAGATCTATTATTTGCAACAATAATTATATAATAAATTTGGTCATAAAAGTGACACAGGAAATTTGTAAATAAATACAAAATGTCGAGTTCAAAAGGCCTATGTAATGGAAGTAATTTTGCAAAGACAATGAGGAAATAACATTGCCTAGGATTATGCTAATTAACCTAGCAATAGCTAAATACCATACATTTGCCATGAAAAAAAAAAAAATCATGAATATTGTACTTTTGCAACATACCAAATTTAGTACATGGTAAAAAATACACAAAGCATACGAAAGAATGTCTATGTGAACCCGAGTTGAATATGTTATTAATCTTAAAGAATAATTGAATGAAAATGCAAAAATAAATATATTTGAAATATCTGAATCTCGGCCAAATTCTGAATTTTCTGAACATTGAATCTGTTACCTAACCTGCAGGATTTGAGTCTGGGGAATGTGTTGGATGCTGATTTATGATGCAGGGTCTGAGACCTGGGAAATGTATGGAACCCCTATGTCATCACTGCTCTTTAAACAAACCCAACCCAACCTAACCTAATCTAATCTAACAAAAATAAGAGATCAAAATGTTGTGCTTGATGTGATGTGCACGAAGTGTGTGACATCACAACGATATTGTAATTTTAATGCCCATACAGGTTTTGAATCCTGCTGTGTCCATGGAGGTGCCACAGCATTTGAACTCGGTTAAAATTATAATGACACTTTGCTGTTCAAACCGTTCTGATAACGGAGAGATTTCAACATCACTTGATTAGTGTAGAGCATCACCTCTTTCTTCCCACATACATTAATGACTTACGAGAACCCGTGTAAATGCTTCAGTTCCTTTTGAACATAACTGTCTGTTTTGTTTTGTTTTTAGTACGCAAATGTATTTGATATCAGGAGCAGCAGCCATCTGCTACACCAATGTAACATTGCTGACACACCTCTGCTGCCTGTCAGATAAATACCTTGTCTACTCTAAATGTATAATTCTCTAGAAAATATACATTTTCTAGCTGCTGTAATAAATAACCTTTCACTTCGTTGAATCGAAGCCCTTTAATTTAGATTGCTGAGATTCAAAAATCTCAAGTTTACTGAGAACAATTTAAATTCTAGGGACAACTTGGCACCGCTCAGCGTTTCTACCTCCTGGTTACCTCCTGTAGCACGAAATAATCCTCGGGTGATAATATCACACCAGTTCTTCTACAAATTAACTGCTGTTGTTGATGCAACTGTCCAACATCATGAATGGTAAGGTCGCTTATCTTCCGAGTGGACGCCCTCGTCTTCTCTAATATCACAAGGCCTCCCGTTTTCTTTTACTATATGTAACACACACACACACACACACACATATTTATTTATTTATTTATTTAATTTATTTATTAATATACAAGAAGGTACATTGGGTTTGTGAGAACACATAGCATAGTATTTACAATCTTGTAAAGCCACTAGTACGCGCAGCGTTTCGGGCAGGTCCTTAATCAAACAGATACCTTAATAATAATGAAGATGAAATTAGGTACTTTTTAGTATTGTTTTTGAATGACGCAAAAGTTGGACAGCTTTTCAATTCAATCGGGAGTGAGTTCCATAGACTGGGTCCCTTTATTTGCATAGAGTGTTTACACAGATTAAGTTTGACTCTGGGGATATCAAAGAGATATTTATTTCTGGTGTGGTGATAATGGGTCCTATTACATCTGTCCAGGGAGAGTTTCAGAGCAGCGTTGCATTTAAGAACAGAGTTTTATAAATGTAGTTGACACAAGAGAATTTGTGGAGTGAGATTATGTTTAGCATGTTTAGGGAGTTAAACAAGGGGGCTGAGTGTTGTCTGAAAGCAGAATTTGTTATTATTCTGATAGCAGATTTTTGGTGGGTGATGATGGACTTGAGGTGGTTTGCAGTAGTTGAACCCCATGCACAGATACCATAATTAAGATAGGGATAGATTAGTGCATAATATAGAGAGATGAGAGCAGAGTTAGGTACATAATATCTGATTTTGGAGAGTATACCAACTGTTTTAGAGACTTTCTTAGTTATGTGTTGTATGTGGGTACTGAAGTTGAGTCTCTTGTCTAGGAATAGGCCGAGAAACTTTCCATCATTTTTATTGCTAATGTTTACATTGTCTATCTGAAGCTGAATTGCATTTGTAGATTTGCTTCCAAATAAGATGTAGTAGGTTTTTTTCTATGTTAAGTGTTAGTTTGTTGGTTGACATCCATAAGTGGACTTTTTTTTAGTTCATTATTAACAACATTATTTAGTGTATGTGGGTTACAATTATATTTAAATTGTTCTAACTTGAGATTTTTGAATCTCAGCAATCTAAATTAAAGGGCTTCGATTCAACGAAGTGAAAGGTTATTTATTACAGCAGCTAGAAAATGTATATTTTCTAGAGAATTATACATTTAGAGTAGACAAGGTATTTATCTGACAGGCAGCAGAGGTGTGTCAGCAATGTTACATTGGTGTAGCAGATGGCTGCTGCTCCTGATATCAAATACATTTGCGTACTAAAAACAAAACAAAACAGACAGTTATGTTCAAAAGGAACTGAAGCATTTACACGGGTTCTCGTAAGTCATTAATGTATGTGGGAAGAAAGAGGTGATGCTCTACACTAATCAAGTGATGTTGAAATCTCTCCGTTATCAGAACGGTTTGAACAGCAAAGTGTCATTAGTGTAACACAAACAATGAGCAACGGTTTTATAGCTCAACAAGCCACTATGTACGACTGATAACAAAAGTTTTTTGCCCACATATCCTTATGGGTGAACAGGCATTCCCGTGTTCTGTCCTACGTTGTGGCTTGTTGAAATTGAAACCGTTGCTCCTTGTTTGTGTTACATCTGACCTTTTGAATAAATTGTCTGGATCAACATCCTCTAAATTGTTCAGTATTTTAAAAATTAATTTGAGATCCGCCCTGTTATGTCTGGTTTGCAGTGTTGTTAACCCTGTGGCCCTCAACCGTTTCTGGTATGAAAATTGACGTAGTTCTGGAATGATTTTTGTTGCCCGGTGTTGCACTTTCTCCCCACCTCTTCCTCATTTACATCAATGATCTTCCAAATGCCATTTAACACCTGAAGTCAATTCTATTTGCTGATGATTAGCCTTCATTTTATTCCATGCTAACCCACTTATTCCATTTGACACGGTGAATACTGAACTAAAAAATCCATCTGCGGCTGTAACTGCTAACAAACTCGCCTTTAACATTGATAAAGTTTGACATTTATTTATTTATTTTTTTATTTATGCATATACAAGAAGGTACATTGGGATTGTGAGGATACATAATATGGTAATTACAATCTTGTAAAGCCACTAGTACGCACAGCGTTTAGGGCAGGTCTAATTGCTTGCTTGGTAACTTGGTAATATTGTTTGGTAACAACTCCACAAGTCAAATTAACCCAAGAATTTACAATACCCATATTTTGAACAGAGTAGATGAGAAATTCCTTGGAGTTCACATTGATAAGATTAATTTCCAGTGCTATATACTGAATAAAAAAAATTACAAGTTTCTAAACAGCAGGCATTCTCTAAAATCAGAGACTATGTATATGTACCTCATCCTGCAACCCGTCCTCAGACTAAGTTCATTCCATCCAGCGGTTGACCCCAAAAGACGCGTTCACCAATTCAACATGCTGTTCATTCAAAATAGGAATTTTTTCAAATGCAAATTAATATTTACAATTGAGAAAGTGTAAATATACTTCACCCACGTACTACAAATACAAATAATCGCCAACAGAACCGAAACACCTAGCCTAACCAATACCTAAATATGCACAATATGTTAATATATAAAAATATTAATATATATTTGAGAAAATTCCTATTTTGAATGAACAGCATGTTAAAATTGATGAATGTGTCTTTGGGGTCGACCGCTGAATGGAATGGACTAAATGAGGAGGTTGTCGAAGCCAATTCCATACACAACATTAAATGTAAATATAACAAGAAACACGAGTGAAAAAAGAGTCAAGCCATTGCAGACGACGAGGAACAGTAACGTGACTGAAGATCCAACCCACATATCTTCACATGACTGAAGATCTAACCCACATATCTTCACATGACTGAAGATCCAACCCACATATCTGAAATTAAAGAAACGACGACATTTCGGTCTGTCCTGCATCTTTGTCAATTATCAGTCACACCATTGAACCAGTGATGGTCGATAGGTGGAGCTTAAGAGCGGATGCTCGACCCTGCAAGCTCAACAAGGTGAGTACACACACACACACACTGCACTGAGCATGTGATACACTACACTGAGCATGTGATACACTACATTGAGTATAGGATACACTATAATGAGCATGGGATACTCTACATTGAGCATGGGATAGACTACACTGAGCATGTGATACACTACACTGAGCATGGGATACACTACACTGAGCATGTGATACACTACACTGAGCATGTGATACACTGCATTGAGTATGGGATACACTATACTGAGCATGTGATACACTACACAGAGCATGGGATACACTACACAGAGCATGTGATATACTACACAGCATGGGATACACTATACTGAGCATGGGGGACCTAACAAAGACACCAAAGGCATATCCGCCTAAACTTGCACAGAGGAAAATAGGGTCAGTCAATGTTTAATCATTAAAAAATATATAGCATCTCATACCGTGTTAGATTAAAACAAAATTTTGTTCTTTACTAAATCACTTGAATACATTTCTAAACATTGTTAGTAAAGCACTTCCATTACAATTAATCTTTGTTGATTGGAGGATTTAGCAAGACTTGATACAATACAATGGTTTTTGGCCAAAGTATTTATAGATAAGCTGGTATATATGATATAGGCGAGGCACACTGAAGGCTGCACAATGTTTCTCGGCCGCTAGGCTAGGGAGATGAGACCACCACTTCAAAGCCTTCGTCCAGACGAGACATCCAGGGAGAAAATTACTTTTGAATATGCAGCTTCCCACAGGTAATAGTTTTTACGTGGCGCCCTTTAACCTTGCCTCTCGGCTCGCATACTTATTGGAGCGAATATTCAAGTGCAGGCCGTGAGGAAAAGCCGCAATGGTGCGCTTAAATTATAAGTGAAGGTTAAGGTGGGGAGGCGCTCGTCCGAACCAACCGCTCATTACACAATTTGCTGCTACGGGGCGCTGACGCCTCGTTAACTTTAACTTATTATCGTAATGGGAAGACCCCGGGAACGCTCCACTAAAGCATACTGCTCATCGGTTAAATGAATTCTGGGAACAGAGGCTGGGAGTAATACACCCACACATAAACTAATGATGAATTTATCGATTGCGTCTGTTTGTTAGTCCAAGTTGAAATTAACTCAAATTTGCCTCCAGTGGAGGAATTGAGGATATTTTTAAGTATTTATCCATCAAGTAAATGAGAATGATTATTGGTTCACTTATTAGGCTTGCTACAGAAAAGACCTACTACATTTTATTTGGAAGTCATCAAACCAAATTTAAATTCAGATGGACAATGTTAATATTAGCAATAAAAATGTTGGAAAGTTCCTTGGCCTATACATGACAAGAGGCTAAACTTCAGCACCCACATACAACACATAGACCCAAAAAAGTATCAAAAAGTGTTGAAATACTCTCTAAAATCAAGTTTTACGTTCCCCAACTATCCTCTCATTATACTATGCGCTAATCTATCCCTATCTGATATACGGTATCTGTGCATGGGGTTCAACCACTGTAAATTACCTCAAGCCCATTATCACTCAGCAAAAATCTACTATCAGAACTATAACAAATTATGTCTTCAGACAAAACACAGCCCCTCTGTTTAAATTGCTATTCATGCCAAACAAACACTTCGCACATTCTATTTACGTGTACAAAACTTTATTCCTAAATGCTAATACCATTCTGAAACTCTTCCTTGATAGATGTAATTGAACCCATAAGCACCACACAAGAAATATCTCTTTGATATCCTCAAACTAAATCTGTGCAAGCACTCCAAACAAATAAATGGACCTAGTCTATGGAACTCACTCCCAAATGAATTAACAAATTGTCTTACCTATCAAGACATGCAACTTTACCAGTTAAATCATTTTCATCAATTTATATTGTAATTATTCAACCTGTCCTCCCAATAGAACGTTGCATTTTGACGTATACTCTACCTAAGGCCAAAAGTTTTCATTCTACAAAATGGAAGCGGCTCGCGAAATTGATATACTGTTCCGTTTTCTGTTTTGGGTCGTCTGGTTGGTTAGGATAGGGCACTTTAGTACGACAGTTTCTTGACGTTGGGAAACCTTAGGAGGACGGCAGTTATTATGTTGAACTCAAATTTTGCTGCAATGTACCTATTAATAATCTTACCTTATCTGTTTGCTTAAGGACCTGCCCGAAACACCTTGCTTGTTAGTGGCTTTGCAAGAATATAAGCATATATACATATTATATATTACATATATACAATATATGTAAGCTTATAAATATAAGCTTATGCAATTAGATCAACAACGTCAGCATTGAGGTTATATTTAACCAAATACTGTAAGCTTAAAGGAACGTCTGCTGCCTCTGACTAATGCTCTTGCATCTTAGTTTAATTGGAAGAGGATTTCTCCAAATGTCATCTTTGTTCGAGGTAAACTAAAAGAAAAATTAACTAGAATTCTTCTCTTTTCTACAGTTTATTATTATTAACTGGCAAAACAGTTTTAAAGTCAACTAAATGTTTTGATGTAATTTCGGTTCTTGCCAACAATGAAAGAAAATGGGGCATTTTTTGTTTGACTTTCGTGTTAGAACGGAAATTTGAACCGATAATACAGACAATGATATTACCCGTGCCAGCGATGCCAGATATTGGCATATTGAACGGTGCTGTGGATGTTCATAGTTTGCTCTCTGCACTTCTGTCTGTGCCTGTCTACGTATGTCTGTCTCTCTATGGCTGTCTATTTGTCTATGACTCTCTCTCTCTCTCTCTATGGCTGTCTATTTGTCTATGTCTATGACACTCACTCACTCTCTCACTCTCTCTCTCACTCTCTCTCTCTCTCTCTCTCTCTCTCTCTCTCTCTCTCTCTCTCTCTCTCTCTCTCTCTCTCTCTCTCTCTCTCTCTCTCTCTCTCTCTCTCTCTCTCTCTCTCTCCTGCACTCCAACAAGTAAAAACTCTACATAATTATGGATGAGAGTTTATACCGTTCACTGAACAAACTCAAGACCTGCTGGCTTAGCATTTCCTTCGTGTACTTCATATAATGTTAGGATACGTTGATATTGGTTACAGGGTGAATGTTGCGCCATCTGTAGGCAAGAGCTTTCATTTAGTTGCTTGACTTGATTTCACGAATATCTATTTGGCGTGACAACACGTTCCAAAGGTGGGTTAGGAGAGGACTTATTTATTTGTGGGTTGAGGAAGATATACTCTTGAGTGTAACTGTACATACACATACACATATTCTCAAACGTATTGAGAGGGTGTAATTGTTGGAACGTGTTTAGTGTTTGAAATGGAAAGTGAGCATTGCAAGCTGATGAAGTATTTAAGGGTTGAGGTTGCAGCTCTGCTAAGAAATGAGCTAAAAATGATAAAGCTCTCAGTGGGAATTTATCTGAGCACCAGCAATAACGATGCTCAGATCAGACTCCAGAAGCTGCGACAAGAATGAGAGCGCCTCTGATATTTTAGCCGTACAACCAGCCTAACGGAAGAACAAGAGGCTACAATTCCAGTAAAACTAATTTAAGCAAATTGAAAACCGGTTACACTTCTACTGATTCCGAGGTCGAGTTAATTTAAGATTAATAAACTGAGCTCATGTAACAGCTGGTATAGGAAACCACCTGCTGAGCGCTGGTACAAACCACCTGCTGAGCGCTGGTACAAACCACCTGCTGAGCGCTGGTACACACCACCTGCTGAGCGCTGGTACAAACCACCTGCTGAGCGCTGGTACAAACCACCTCCTGAGCGCTATCGTAGTCAGCCCCAACGATCTCAGTATATAGGCAAGACAACAACGTCTCTCTCTCTAGGCGCTAAACAATGCACAAACAACAGGGCTCTATCAAGGAACATGTAATCTCCACACACAACCAGATCATCAACAAAGACATCTTGACAAGCAACACTGAAATAATCGACAGATATAAGGACAGCAGGAGACTGGCATCAGCGAGGCACTACATATTAAGAAGTCCAGACCAGCAATCAACAACCAGCTAGCACATAATTACATTCTACCCACTTCAAGATCCAGAGCCAACGCAGACACAGTATCCAATGACCCTACTAATACCCCCCTGATCCATTTATTTGATTGCTGGTGTTGATATTTTGATGTGTAGTGCCTCGCTGATGTCGAGTCTCCTGCTGTCGCTGTATCTATCGATAATTTCTGTGTTGCTTGTTAAGACTTCTCTGGTGATTGTCCACGTATACAACATTTGCATTTTGTTCTTCTTCTAATGCTTCCGAGATTTGTGAGAGTAGTTTTCTTAACGATGAGAAGATTTACCTGTTCAAGGTTATGTGACGTGTTCAAGGTTATGTGACGTTCAAGGTTATGTGACATGTTCAAGATTATGTGACATATGTTCAAGGTTATGTGGCTTAATACTGATTTATATGCCTCTCTAGTAACGTATCAATTAATGCAATTAGTTTGAAGTTAATTATAAACTAATCAAATTATATTAGCTTTTAAATCAAACTAATATTACCTTGGAAGGTAAAGTAATTATACCATTACAGCTGTTATTATTAGTATAATTGTTGTTGACATAATTTGCTCAAACTACCGACAAAGTTACGTACCGTTATAATTAAAAAATGCTGAAACATTTATGAAAAAAAATATTATGATTATATAAGAGATCCTCGTATGACAGTTTACGAATATAAATGGAGAACTTCAAATATTTAGATGATTAAGATAATCCTTCGTTCACCAGTGCTGAAGAACAGCATACGAGCTTGGTCTGGGTGGAAAGGGGGGTGGGGGTGATGGCAGCAAGGCAGCGTTGAAGGAAGGTGTCGTTGAAGGAATGTGTCGTTTCATGAAGGCATCGTGAGAGGGGAAAGGATGACTCGCGCGGCGCCAAGACCACCAGCCCTCAGGGAAGGGGATTCTGGCAAGGGGAACATACGCAGTGTGGGGGGAAGTCAGTTGTCTGGCAACCGTCGTCGTGGAAGGACTGTCGCTCACTGCTCCGCGCGCTCTTGCCTTCCCCTCGCTCACATGATGAACTTTTCCCCTCTTCTTAACTAGTATATCAGGCCTTGATGGCATCCGAACCTCTCATTACCAACAAGTCGTGTTTCTGATCTGACGCCCCGAGTTGCGTGAATTTTACCTACAAGAAAACTACTACATAGAAAATATTTATAAGACTAGCTGATGTGTTTAAAATTTTCACGTCAGTCTGTGAGTTAAAGAAGGAAGTTAGTTACTCGACAAATATTTATATATGGTGCTTCGCTTCTTATCTATGGTGAACGGTTTATGAATTTTAACATGGTAATGGATAACTGTTTGTTTAAGATCTATTTCTATTGTCAAACTAGTGAAACATTAGAGACTATTTAAGGTACTAAAACCAGTTGTGTTCTGATGTTTGACAGAGAACCTGTAAGGTATATTGACTCAAGACGTTCGCAAGTTTTCGTCCAGTAGGTGAGTTTACTTTCAAAGTATCATGTCCTATTTCCTGGTTGGTTGTGGCTCTCGTTATTCAGAAAGTCAAGACAACGCAAGGCAATCCTGGACTGGAGTTTATCATAAAAGGATCAGAACATTGCAAAACTGTTGAAGAATATTGCAAAATTGATGAAGCATACTTGTTGCCATTGCAAAATTGTTGATGGATAAATGTTATTGTAAAACTGATGAAAAACACATGTTGTCTTAACTTCCTGAAACCACATATGTTTCAGATTGGTATAAATTAATATTATTATTAACGTACAGTAAGTCAATGATTGCATACACAGGACGTATGCATACGAGGACCTCCACATACACATGGATAAGTGTATCCATCTTCCAGGTGTACAATACACCATGACCTTATTTGCTCCTGTAAGGTCATGGTGTATTGAGTACAAGGTCATCCAGTACACTTGCTGGTTGGTCAGCAGGCTAATGTGGTGGTCCTAATAACCCTCCCGTGGTTAATTAATAGCCTACTTAATCCCAACACAAAAGCAAATAATTACCTCCGCGCAAATTATCATCTTGCCACAATACGCAGAAAATTGTTGCGACAGGAAATTACATGTGAAACTAATTTAGATAATTTAGCTTACTATATAATAATTGCGGCAATTGGAAGCATAGAGATTTTAAAATTCATGTGATCATTTAAACGCTGTGCACAAACTGAGCATCATATTAACCAGAAAGATGTTCATACATATTGCATATATCAAGGAAATTCAATAAAAATAGGCTTGCAACACCTCATATTTTTTTCCCCAAAGTGACGTTGCAAATAATGATTTCATTTGGGAAGTTACCTCCAGTAGCCTTAATTGTACAGTGGTTCGTATATGTTGCCTTCTCCAGACACCTCTCTCTCACCCACCTCCAGAAACCTGCTTCCTCTTTCTATATCCTATTTCCTTTGTATGCCCCTATTGCTCTCTCCCTATTTCATCGTACTGTGCCCTATTTCTGAACACAATTTCTTCTTTTTTCTGTATCGTTTTGTATCCTCTACCCATATTGGTATCTCTTTTAACAACGGCATTGACATATCCTGTGATCCAAACCCTTTTTATTTCGTCCATAACACAGTTGAGTCCATTACCAAGATTAACTGGAACATGTGTTTCCAGCTCTTCATTTTTGTCTGTCGTTTGCTGAGTACTCAGTGTTGATCATCAATCACTCTGGTAGATTGTATTGATCATTACTCTCGCAAATTTTATTGGTCATCATCCTGATAGTTTGTATTCATCATCACTGGTAGTTTATATTGAACTTCACTGGTAGTTTCTATTATTATCCCTGGCAGTTTATATGATATTTACTCTGGAAATTTGGTATCCATCACTTTGGTAGTTCATATTGATCTTCACTTTGGTAGTTTTTTTTTATTTATCATTACTACTAGTTCATGTTGATCCTCACTCTGGTAGTTCGTCCTGATCATACCTTTGGTAGTTCATACTGTTCAACATTCCGACAGCTATGCCTAAGCAACAGTACCTTGCGGTACCCCGCTCACCATATTTTTCCAGTCAGATGATCCATTTCCCTTTAGGATGACCCTGTGCTTTCTTTGTTTTAGCCGTCATTTTATCCATTCTGGTATTATACCATTTACTTTATGTACTTATAATTTATTTCCAAGTCTTTCATGTGGTACCTTATTGAAAGCTTTAGAGAAGTCGTTCAAGTTCAAGTATGTTTATTGAGACAAGAAAGAAATACATCTCAAAGGGATAAAGTAGCTTAGGCTATTTCTACCCCCTAAAGTCATTAGGTCTACCTATTGGTCTAGGTCTACCAGAGTCCTTTGTCTGGATAGCTGGTTAATGTTTCCAAAGATGTGAGCAGATTAGTAAGGCTGGATATATTTGTAACAAATCCATGTTGCATTGATTTTACTAGATTGTGTACTGTGAGATGGTGAGTGATTCCTTACCTTAGACTTCTCTCCGTATGTAGCATAGCCTAACATTTTAAAAACACTACGATCACCTTCTGTGGTTGTTCAATAAATCTCTGAACTATATGTTTGACAAATCTCTCACCCTGTCCATGGAGGACAGAAGAAAATGTATATATGCTAGTTAGCATTGTAAATGTGTGCCCACGTCTGTGGTAGAAAATAATAATAAAAAAAATTCTCTCCGTGAGCTTGCAGATATGTGAGGTTTAGGCTGATTGGTCGGTATAGTATTCTGCTGAGCTCTTTCTGCTGTTTTTGAAGATGGGGATGGGGGAGGGGGGTGGGTATTTGCTTATTTCTAATCAAGGAGGGATTTTCCTTTGTCCAGAGACTATAATAAGTTCTGCAATACTAGTTTCAATGGTACACACAGTTCTTCTGCAAGTTCCTTTACGATTTTGGGATTGAGTTCCATCCACACGGGGGGGCTTTAGAGTCCTTTATTTTTAAATGTTGTTTCTGATTATTTAGCACATGGGAATATCCCTTAATTCATTTTCTTCCCCTGCTTCAAACATGTCCTTGGGTACCGGGATGTTGCCTAATATTTGTAGTTGAACACATGTCAAATATTCAGTGTTGAGAGTCTTTGTCAACTATAACTTGGTGGGTTTCATTCTTTAAGGGGTCCTACATTCTTTTGTCTTGGTTTTAATTCTTATATAGGCATACAAGTCTTAGGATCTTTCTTAAAGTTCTTGAGCAAGGAGTTCCTATGATGAGTGAGGAAAATGTTGCTAGGGTGAGGGTAAAAGATGTCATAAGCAAGCACACTTTCAATATTTAATATTTTTGCAATTTTGTTGAAATATTTTCCGCATATGCATAGAGTCGATATTGCAATATCAAAGTAATTATGTTTAGCTTAATTTAAAGGGTATTTGGATGTTTTAATCGAGTTTTTGTTATCATATTTTATATATAAATGTACCTATCATAGAAATTAGTAAATGAGTTGTAGTTCAAAACCAGCCTTAAATATGCAAATGTTTAGTGCTAAGAGTTCCTGCCTGGTTAACTACTTACTATCCAATTTGCTCAGTATTATGCCATTCGGGAGCTTGCCGGTAAACAGAAACCCTCTTGAGGATACTAAAAAGCGTGATAATTATCCCTTTTCAGAAATTTATGCTAATCAAAGAGGGCATAAAGACCGAGTATATGAAAAGTGGCCTCTAGGAAGATCATTAAATATTATAATAAGGCGTGGGGAGCCGGGAACAAACACCTGGGAGGGGAAAAACTGAGGGGGATTCATGAGGTCAATACAACTCCTCTCCTTAATGTAAACACCATCTGTTACTCTGGAATGTTGTCTGGTTATACCCACGGCTGGTAGACTCGAGGGGTACACACTAGTGGTAGACTACTAGTGGTAGACACTAGTGGTAGACTACTAGTGGTAGACACTAGTGGTAGACTACTAGTGGTAGACACTAGTGGTAGACTACTAGTGGTAGACACTAGTGGTAGACTACTAGTGGTAGACTACTAGTGGTAGACACTACTGGTAGACTACTAGTGGTAGATTCCAGAGGTAGACACTAGGGGTAGACAATCGACTTGAGAATGGTCCAGGACGGACCGAAACGTCGTCGCCCCTTAACCTTCTAGTGTGTGGTCTGGTCAACGTCGACACTAGTGGTAGACTACTAGTGGTAGACCCTAGTGGTAGACACTAGATGTAGATACTTGCAGGACACAGTGGTAATACAGATATATACAGAGGACACAAGTGGCACCCGCTGGTATGATACGAGTCTTGGTTACCTTGCGGTAAGTGCACACAATGTCTAGACCAGACTAGTCCCAGAGCTGAGAGGTATGAGTTACGAGGAAAGGCTACGGAAATTGAACCTTACGTCCCTGTAAGGCAAAAAGAGTTAGGGGAGACATGATCACTACCTACAAATTTAACAGAGGAATTAACAGGGATGAACAAAGACAAACTGTTTAGCATGGGCAGAACACAAAGAAGGGGACACAGGTGGAAACTCACATGAGCCACAGAGACATTAGACAGAACCTTTTCAGTGTCAGAGTAGTTCACAAATGGAATGCATTAGGCAGTCATGTGGTGGAGGCTGACTCCATACACAGTTTCAAATGTAGATATGACAGAGCCCAGTAGGCTCAGGAACCTGTACACCAGTTGACTGACAGTTGAGAGGCGGGGCCCAAGAGCCAAAGTTCAACCCCCACAAGCACAAATAGGTGAGTACACACACACACACCAATCCTCTTTCTAATTTACGTAAATGATATGTTTACAGGAGTGAAATCCTACATGTCAATGTTCGCAGATGACGCAAAATTAATGAGAAGAGTTGTGACAGATGAGGATTGTAGGGTCCTCCGAGAGGACCTGGACAGGTTGCAGAGATGGTCAGAGAAATGGCTACTGGAGTTCAACCGAGTAAATGTAAAGTTATGGAAATGGGATCAGGTGATAGGCGACCAAAGTGACAGTACACAATGAAGGGGAACTTCCTACCTGTAACGATTTGACAAAGAGACCTGGGAGTGGATGTGACATCTAATCTAACTCCTGAGGCACATATAAATAGGATAACGACAGCAGCGTACTCTACACTGGCGAAAATTAGAACTTCATTCAGAAACCTAAATGAGGAGGCTTTTAGGGCGCTTTATACTGCCTACGTGAGACCAGTCTTAGAATATGCCGCGCCATCATGGAGCCCCCACCTGAAGAAACACATAAGGAAACTGGAGAAGGTTCAGAGGTTTGCGACGAGGCTTGTCCCAGAGTTACGAGGGATGGGATATGAAGAGCGTCTGAAAGAACTGAACCTTACGACACTAGAAAAAAGAAAGGAGAGAGGAGATATGATAGGGACATATAAAATACTCAGGGGAATTGACAAAGTGGAAATAGATGAAATGTTCACACGTAATAGTAACAGAACAAGGGGACATGGGTGGAAGCTGGAAACTCAGATGAGTCACAGAGATGTTAGGAAGTTTTCTTTTAGCGTGAGAGTAGTGGAAAAATGGAATGCACTTGGGGAACAGGTTGTGGAAGCAAACTCTATTCATAATTTTAAAATTAGGTATGATAGGGAAATGGGACAGGAGTCATTGCTGTAAATAACCGATAGCTGGAAAGGCGGGATCCAAGAGTCAATGCTCGATCCTGCAAGCACAAATAGGTGAGTATATACACACACACACACACACACACACACACACACACACACCCATAGGGGGGCCTGGTGGATAGCGCTCAGTGCTCGTAATTCTGTGGCGCGGGTTCGATTCCCGCACCAGGCAGAAACAAATGGGCAAAGTTTCTTTCACCCTGAATGCCCCTGTTACCTAGCAGTAAATAGGTACCTGGGAGTAAGTCAGCTGTCACGGGCTGCTTCCTGGGGTGTGTGTGTGTGTGTGTGTGTGGTGTGGGGGAAAGAAGTAGTAGTTAGTAAAAACAGTTGATTGACAGTTGAGAGGCGGGCCGAAAGAGCAAAGCTCAACCCCCGCAAACACAACTAGGTGAATACCCAGACTTGGTGACCCCGACACCAAAAATGATACGTTCTATAAAATATAATAATTTCCTTAACGTTTATAGTTTTTAGTGTAATTTGGATTGGTCAGCCGTTGCTAGATTTACTACAAAAATTAAACTGATGGCTCTGGCTACCGACATTTCTCTAAATGAAACAAACTCGGTCAACTAATAGCTATGCAAAATGTGTTGCATACATTATTATTGTACAGAAAATATCATGAATATGCAATAGTGGATAAAATAAACGACTCACATCCTGCAACAATTATCTATTTTATGAGTTGAAATGTTGCACTGATGCAGAAGCAATATATTAAACGCCACTATTCAACTAAATATGACGTTCGTTGATAAACTCTCATGTAAAGGATAGGAAATGTCAAATAAAACTGCAAATCCCCATTGGAACGTTGAGTTTTGATGTCAACTTAAGCATATTATATTGAACTGTTACAAGAGAATATACATTGTAGCATAAACTATCATGTTAACATTGTTCTATATTTCATTTTCTATTGATACTAACTCACCTATATAGTTCATGATCTGCTGATGACAACACAGCTATATAGTTCATCCGTTTATTTTGTGAATGCCCAATACTTGCCTTAGTTTACTAGTGATGTCAATCTACTCATCATCATTTCACTAGAATATCATGAAATGTAATGTTTTATCATCATCATCCTTTATTCCTGTGTATAACTTGTATCAACTCTTTGGTGTTTTCTGTACTGCAACCCGTTCTCGCACTTTCTTACAGTCAATACTGACTTATTAAATACGTGCATATGTGACATGCTAAACATACTAGTTTACCTTGAAAAGCTTCATAGAAAACACCGACCTTACCTAACCTTCTTAATATGTTATGATAAGCATCTTATTGCTTCGTAATTACAATTATTACTTAACCTATTATAGGTATAGGTTAAGTAATAATTGTAATTACGAAGCAATAAGATGCTTATCATAACATATTAAGAAGGTTAGGTAAGGTCGGTGTTTTCTATGAAGCTTTTCAAGGTAAACTAGTATGTTTAGTATGTCACATATGCACGTATTTAATAAGTTAATATTGACTATACGAAAGTGCGAGAACGGGTTGACTGCGTTATGGAGGAGTGGAGGAAGTTGGGGAGGGTGGAACACAGCCAGTGTGTTTTTGTGGGTGAGAGTCAATATACCCGTGACTCCTGACGCCTGCAGGAGAGTAATTCGCAGAGTCGAGGACCCTGAATTATCAGGACCCCTGGTTCTTGCGCCGGAGATTGGACTGATTATGTCTTTCTATTCCAGATTTGGCTGTACTTGCTATAATTTATGAGGGGTGAAATATTAGAGGGAAATATTAAAATTACACGTGGAAAATATTAGAGGGGCTGGTCCCAAACCTGCACAAAGAAATAACATCACATGAGACCAGAAGACATGGCAGGATGTGCAGAATACCCCCGTTGAAAAACAGAGGTGCAACTGGTACTCTGAGAGAGAACTCTATCAACATCAGAGGTCCGAGACTGTTCAACACGCTTCCACTACACATAAGGGGCATAACTGGCCGACCCCTCACAGTGTTCAAGAGAGAACTGGATAAGCACCTCCAAAGGATACCTGATCAACCAGGCTGTGACTCGTACGTCAGGCTGCGAGCAGCCGCGTCCAACAGCCTGGTTGATCAGTCCGGCAACCAGGAGGCCTGGTCGACGACCGGGCCGCGGGGACGCTAAGCCCCGGAAGCACCTCAAGGTAACCTCAAGGTGATAATGGTGCAACGCTCCTGGCAGATAGGATCAGATGTACCTCATCCAAGAAACTGAAACTCTTTAAAAAATTATTCTGATAAATGTGTCTAGTTGTTACCTGATCAAACGAAGTGATATTCGCAATTTTTTTGGGAGAGGTAAAAATCGCAAATAAGATGGTCGTATAAATACATTTGAGCAGAGTGGAGGGAGGATGCAGGGACCACACTATCACGCATCCTGGTGTGAGAGGGCACTAGGATGCTCCTAAGACACACACAATGAGGATGAACCAGTGAGAGGTCTGTGGTTGCAATACTTACGATCTAGAAGCGCCATCTTGCGATCTAGACATGACCCGGTCACTGACATTTCTATCCCAAGTTCAGACTACTCGCTGCTGTCTACTGCCGATACCCTGACTCAGTTTAGCACATCAACGGTATCTGGGAAGGTTAAAGTTGTCTTCATACAGTAAGATGTCGCACTCCAGAGTTGCTGCTGACACCTTTTTTCCTCCTGGCATCAGAAGCTCGCCTTCTTCACCAACAGCTGACTCAGACTTCTGATTTATTGACAGAATCTTGTTTCTTGTTCAGCATCTGCAGTTGAGTTATTTCCGGTGAAAAGAGGCACACACTCTTGTACGGGAGAAACGCAGATATATAATTACAATATAGATTCTAATTACTATTATTATTATTATTATTATTATTATTATTATTATTATTATTATTATTATTATTATTATAATTATAGATGGGCTAGGCAGGTCGCGTCTCTCCTCCTTCCTTCTGTCCCACCTTCTTTCCCTCTCTTCTTGCCCCTCTCACCCCATTTTCCCTCTCCTCCTTTTCTCATTTTCCTTCCTCTCTCTCTCTCTCTCTCTCTCTCTCTCTCTCTCTCTCTCTCTCTCTCTCTCTCTCTCTCTCTCTCTCTCTCTCTCTCTCTCTCTCTCTCTCTCTCACACACACACACACACACACACAGAACATGCAGTATTATAAACATTTTTGTACATGTGCATTTGTGCAGCTACACTAGACTATATGAAGAGGGGTACAGAGTGTGTCAAATACCTAGCTACGTGATGCTAAAAATTCCCATCACACAGGATGGTCAGTCATACAGGGCCATATGTTCAGTAGCCTACAGTGGAAAACTCTGAGTGCATTATGAGGATATCTTCATGAACATAAAGAGTGAATAAAGTTGCAACTGAAAACTGTCGGAAAACTCCATAGAACACAAACCCACAATTTTAAACGTTAAAGAATTCATAATTGGTTTCGATTCCATTGTGGTAACTGTCGCATGTAAGAACATCAGTTCATACAACGATGAATTGATGTTTAAGTCTATAATGATGAATGTGATGATAATGGTTATAGTGAGGAAAATAAGTCATGGCTATAATGATTACATGTATATCTAGGAAAATATTTAGGGTAATGCTGATGTTGTTGACTGTGATGTTTAGAACCTTTAGGGAAAATACTGAGGCACTGAAATGGGATCGAACTAGCATACCTGGACTCCCCCAGATACACGCACTATACCCACTGAACCATGATGAGTTAACAGGACCACAATCAGAAGTTCTACCAGACTATAACTTAAGAGTTTGGAAAGGCACCATCCGCTACCACAATCAAGGTGGCTGGCTGGTGCTTGTGGTTGGAAAATCCAGGGATGCACGTTGTCCGAACCACTGCACTCAATATTTTATAATACAGACATATCGCAATATTTTGATTTCCATGTGCATGAACTTTTAGATTTTTGCTCTATTTTTTTTCACCTTCTTCCAATGACTAGGAATACATAAAGCTTACGAATGATCTAAAAACGAGGCATTCTATTGATATTGGTTGGTTTTTAGCACTCTTATTCCCAGTTTGGAGTCTAACGAAACGAAAACGCTTGTCTGAAGTTGAGTTTTAAATATATTGAAGCAGTAATAAAGAATAATTTCGCAAATATGCTACAAAAAATCGTATTGGACTAAAACGTTTCTTCAAATCTGTGACTTGTGACATTGTTGGTGTCGAGAGGAATATCTAGAAAGTCAATAGTAGCTTAGATAATAGTTACTAGGCAGGTAAGGTGTAATTAGGTCATTTAAACGCCCAGCTGGCTTGTAGGTGGGGGGAAACCCTGGGGCCAGATTCACGAAAGGACTTACGCAAGCTCTTACGAACGTTTACATCTTTCCTCAATCTTTGACGGCTTTGGTTACATTTATTACACAGTTTACAAGCATGAAAACGTCTCATTTAACTGTTGTTATTGTTATAAACAGCCTCCTGGTGCTTCGGAGGTCATTAACTGTTTAATAATTGTAAACAAAGCCGCCAAAGATTGAGAAAAGATGTACAGGTTCGTAAGTGCTTTCGTGAATCTGATATTACGGACACCACACGTTGGTCGCTCTGGCAAGTTCAAACATTATGGTATATTCCGCGACGATCTTAGCGGCGCGCAATTTCCCCAACTTCCTCTTGAGCGCAGTGTTCTTCACTCTAAGGGCTTCACTGGAACCTTTATTGATCTGCAAGAAAACTTGTTATTACCGTTTAGTACGTCGCTGAGTTTTTGTTTCACGTAGAGAGAACAGCCTGGCGGGCCTGGCAGTGTTGTGACGGGTCTGGCAGTGTTGTGACGGGCCTGGCAGTGTTGTGACGAGCCTGGCAGTGTTGTGACGGGCCTGGCAGTGTTGTGACGGGCCTGGCAGTGTTGTGACGGGCCTGGCAGTGTTGTGACGGGCCTGGCAGTGTTGTGACGGGCCTGGCAGTGTTGTGACGATCCTGGCAGTGTTGTGACGGGCCTGGCAGTGTTGTGACGGGCCTGGCAGTGTTGTGACGGGCCTGGCAGTGTTGTGACGGGCCTGGCAGTGTTGTGACGGCCCTGGCAGTGTTGTGACGGGCCTGGCAGTGTTGTGACGGGCCTGGCAGTGTTGTGACGGGTCTGGCAGTGTTGTGACGGGCCTGGCAGTGTTGTGACGGCCCTGGCAGTGTTGTGACGGGCCTGGCAGTGTTGTGACGGGTTTGCTAAACCTCTTCAAGAGTTCCGGAGGCTGGGTAGTGGTTTATTGATGCTTCACTTTAGCGTTCTTTTTTTGTTTTCTTTTTTGGCTTCACTTCATCGTTATCGTTTCTTGAGCCCTCACTTTATTCTCCTTTATTGAGGCTTCACTTTATTCTTATCTTTTATTTGAGCTCACTTTATCTTTCGTTGTTGTTGTTGTTTTAGATTCAGCTACTCAGAACAAAAAGTAGCACGGTCTATGGCGAGCCCGTAACTTTATTTTTCATTGAGGTTTCACTTTATTGTTCTCTTTCCTTGAGGCTTCACTTCACTGTTCTGAGGTGTTGCCATAGGTGCACGTCGGTCACTGTAACCTCACCATGACTGTAGTGAATTTCATGATTACAGGCAACTTGTCATGAGGCTCGAATATCTTGTATTAAGAAGAACAATCAAGTTACCCAAATTCATGGTAAATAAACTCAAGTAATTATTGAAAGATTGAAAGGAACAATGCGCTGAGATTTGGCATAATGAAAAAAAAGTGCCCAACCACTTGGGCTATCGAGGATCGAACGCCGCCCCTCTGAGTAGCGAGAAGGTCGCTGTATCTGTAACAAGTACAGTAGTAGGTACAGGATGGTGTTTGGGAACTTGAATTCAATGACTCAAAATATTCTGTGGTCTGTAATGATTTTCTAATTCACTGACAAATATAGCTGCTAAATCTAAATCTAGATTATACGATATAGAATTATAATTACATGTTGTACTATTATTCTGACCTTCTCTTGTGTAAATAACTTACTGTCAATTTGTAAAAAACTCAACTGTAAATATACAATAATTTACGAATAAAGAATTTGAATTATAGATTCTCTATAATGTAACAGTCAGCAGCAGACTCATTTTTTTTATTTCTGCATTCTCGTAAACTGATCAGAATTATTGAGAACGACACATTTGTTTTGTTTGTTTTTTACTTTTAGTACAGTACTTGTTAATTTTTTGCACTTTCATAGATGAGGTATTATAAAGCGGACGCTTCAAAACCAATAACAAAAGTATTATTTAAGTTGAACGAAAATTGTGAAACCCTAAATAGATCCGGGGAAATTCACTATATACTACACACAATACACCACACATACACACAGTACACCCCCCTCCACACACACAATGATGTACCAAAGAGCCAGAGCTCAACTCCCACAAGCGCAACTAGGTGAGTACACACACAATACACCACACACACAGTACACTACACACATTACACCACACACACACATACACACACACACACACACACACACACACACACACACACACACACACACACACACACACACACATACACACACACACACACACACAGTACACCACTGTGGGGCCCTGGTAGCCTGGTGGATAGCGCGCAGGTCTCGTAATTCTATGGCGCGGGTTCGATTCCCGCACCAAGCAGAAATAAATGGGCAGTTTCTTTCACCCTAAATGCCCCTGTTACCTAGCAGTAAATAGGTACCTGGGAGTTAGTCAGCTGTCACGGGCTGCTTCCTGGGGTGTGTGTGGTGTGGAAAAAAAGTAGTTAGTAAACAGTTGACTGACAGTTGAGAGGCGGGCCGAAAGAGCAAAGCTCAGTCCCTGCAAACACAATTAGGTGAATGTACACACACACACACAGTACACCACACACACACACACACACACACACAGTACACCACACACACACACACACACACACACACACACACACACACACACACAGTACACCACACACACAATTCACAAGAAATGAATAAGATGGACCAACACTTAACATCTCTCCCTCAGTCAAGCAAATCCGAAATTAGCAACTGTAGGATAAAAACAAGAACATAACTGAATTATTTCATAGAAATAAAACATTTAAAAAAATATGAAAAATATATTGTAAAAGAAAGCGAGCATAAAACTGCTAAAGGCTTTAGCAGTTTAGCTTTAGAGGCAATATAAACAATAAATAACAAATAAATAATTATTATAAAATAATTTTTTAATAAATAATTATAAAATAAATTTTTAATAAATAAATAATATAAAATACATTTTTAATAAATAAATAATTAATATAAAACACATTATTAATAAACAAATAATTAATATAATATAATTTTTAATAACAAATAAATAATTAATACTAAATATTTCGATTAAAACATTGTCTTGAATTTGCTAAATGCTCCACAAAGACCTGGAGAATGATTTAAAATATATATACCATCCAGCAATTGATTTTTTATTGTTGGCGCCACAGCCGGCTAGTTTATTGTGCACCCTATACTCATCCTGTGAGCGGTAGCGCAAAAGAAAGATGACAGAGAGCACAAAAGGTCTTTATCAGACCCCAATGGAGATTATTACATTAACTAGTACATCTATCCCGCCACACCTTATAACTATAGTGTCAGCTAGTTACAGAGACTGTTCCACTTCAATAGCTATATATTTACAACTAAACCTTATACATTAATGGTTGGTCTTTTCGCTAATACATAACTATTTTAGCTATTGATGTATTACAGCGTCAACTTTAAACGATATACACCATCAGATCAAAACTTTATAAACATTACGAATCCTAATGTAATCTGCCGTATAGGATTTGTCCAGGATTCAAAGTTTCTGAAACTTAGTTGTCGACTTAACCCACATGGCGATCTACCAGCTGTTCAAGTTATTTTATCGTTCATTCAGTAAAACTTCACAATGGTGGGAAAGTTGGGTCTCGTGCGGGGCTTAGGCTTTTCCGTCCAAAAGGAGAAATTTGATTTCGTTCAAATTTTTCTAGGTTTGTATTTTTTGGTTATAATTTGAGTTTTGAATGTGCTTCATTCATGGATAGTTACTCACCCTTGGATTGTTATTCATCTCTTGACTGTTATTCACTCATGGACAGTTATTTACCCCTGGATTATCATTCATCTCTGGATTGTTATTCTCACATGGACATAAATTCATCTTTGGACTGTTATTCATCCATGGCCAATTACTCTCCCCTAAATTGTTATTCATCCATGGTCAGTTACTCACTGGGGAGGCGGGAAGGATGAGTGAGCACGTCCACCGCCATCTGGAATACTTCAATTAATTCTGAACATTAAACAAGCCAACAAGCTTCAGGAATGAAACACGACAGGAAGGAAACATGGAGGCGGGACCAAAGAGCCAAAGCTCAACCCCCGCAAGCACAACTAAGTGAGTACCGCAGCGGTGTTCGAAAGCCGGTACTTTTGATCTGCCACTCCGTAACAAAAATGACAACTATTTCCCCTGACCAGAAACGCACGAATCCAAGCAAGCCACAAACCAATAGAGGTTCTTTAACAGATTGATCAATTCCGTAAACAAAGAAAAAAAACGGCGTATGAAATGAGAGAACCGGGTCGTAGACGAAACCAATGGCGGGGGTCCGAACACCTGCTCCAATGTTTGTAAACATTCATCCGTAATGAGTGTCGCTGCAGCTCACGAAAATAGGACTCGATATGATATTTTTTTTACGCTCTTATTTTTTTAGACGTTATTACATAAAAAGCACGGCTGGTTTATTGAAAATAGGATAGGGATATTTTTTTAATCATTATATTACATAAAATATACGGGTTAATGATTAAAAGGAGGATACGTTTTTAAGAGTTGTATTATAGAAAATCTACGGATTGTTGGAGAATTAGAATAATACTGTTGTGAATGATGCAGCATCAATATGCTCGTAAATGATACCGCATCAATACTGTTTTGTATGCCAGCAAATACAGTAATTAATACGATAATTAGTCTATGATGAATCATAGTAAACAAATTATAGTGTATGTTTTGTAAATTAGATACGTCTTGTACGCCGGCAAATACGGTAATTAATTCGTGCAGGTAATGTAATTACCTGCGGGAATTAATTATCAGGATCAGTGGCTAATTCAATATGACTGCATGGCACTTGGAAGGGATAAGAGGATAAGGAGCTGGAATATGAGACTAGAATGAAGGGATGGTGCACAAACTCTTCAACCATCTGGACTTGAACGCCGACCATGCGAGTAGTGAGTCTGTCGCTGTAACGACCCGTCCACGTGGATGCTTGTGCGAAAAACAGACAGGTGTTTATAATTTATATTCAAGAGTTTTAGGGAAGGGAATTATTAGAAGAAAACGCCAAGTCATTACAACTATTTAGCACTTGGAAAGATTTGAGGTGGGACAGGGGGTGGGGGGTGGGGGGGAAGGAATGGAGCCCAACCACTTGAGGACGCTCGAGGATTGAACGCCGACTTGCATGAATATAAGACTAGGCAGAGATATATAATGGTCCAAGACGGGACCAAATAATAGTCAAGGCCAAACAAAAACAATTATCCAATGAACATTGAAATGATGGACAAGAGCAAACTCAAACAATGGTCCCAGGCACACCCAAATAACGGTCCAGAGCAGAACCAAACGACGTCCACTTTTCAAAGCTTCGGCCTGTTATCTGTATCTACAAAAATGTCTGTCTGTCTGTCTAGGTGGAGACCAGACGTTTGGGGCCATCATAACTCAACTTTGCAGCGAGGGACGGTCTAGGGTATGGGACGGACATAGGCTGTTGAGGGTCGGTCCCATTGGTGTTATTTAGAGAGGGGTAAGGCAGAATAGTGACACCCCCACAAAGTCGCTGAAAATGAGGTGGTCGAGTCCCTAGATTTCCCTATTTGAAAGTAATGAATTCAGTACTAAATGTTTTTTTTGTTTGTTTGTTCGGAGTTGGAAGCCCAGCGTGGAAGAAGAGAAAACAGGGGAGAGGAAGGGTGGGAGAAAGGAGAAAACAGGAGAGATGTGTAAAGTAGGAAAGGTGATAAGAAAGGTAAAGGGGAATGAAAGGAGAGAATGGGTGGATAAAGGGAGAGAGACTATCTATGGCACCCCCGGGTACCCATATATATATATATATATATATATATATATATATATATATATATATATATATATATATATATATATATATATATATATATACATTATATATATATATATATATATATATATATATATATATATATATATATATATATATATACATTGATAACGTTGCATAGATTTTATTGTAATATGATTTTTGTTTCAAAACTGTAAAATCCTAATGCACAATTATTGTCTAATTGGTGAACAGCGCAGGACGCCTCGGCTGAATACAGTGACCTTTCGCTTACTGATGTGGTGAGGCTAACACGGTGGGGTCAATATATTCTGTGTCCAGGGATGTGTGTTTGCGGATTTTGCATGTATTAGGTGATAATGCGGAGACTGAATTCTGTTGCGAGGAGATGAGGCTTCCGTTGTGAGCGATGAGGCTTCCGTTGGGAGGTGTGCCACTTATGAGGAAACGAGGCTTCTTGTGATAGATAAGGGCAGGGAGGAGGAGGAGGAGGAGAGTACGATGTTGGAGACAGCTGCTGATTATGCTAAAAGACACATATGACACATTCGTGCAGCTGTTGGCTACCGTGAAGTACAAGTGCTCATAACACCTGCTTCAGAATCTGCTCTCAGGACGCGAACATTGGATGCGCTCGACTGCCTAGAACCAGTCCCAAAATCCACCACCAAATCCACCAAATCATATTGATGTTTATATGTATATAAACATCAATAACGGGCTGAACTTTGGGACTGGTTTTAGCTTGATATAAATTTAACATCAGTAACGGAGTGGATTTTGGAACATGATTCTAGCCTAGCAATAACATCAATAATGGGATAAGGTGTTCAGCCGCCCAAAGGGATGGGTATGGGGTGCACAATAAAGAGAGAAATTGAAATTGAGGTGTTCAGTCATAATTCATGCTTTACACAAAAATATTTTCCAAATTAGCAATAACACTTGAACAACAGGGATTGTAAGCCGATTTGTGCAACTTTTTAAACTGATTTAACAAGTGATAAATTATTTTTTTTTGTTGAAGAAAAAAACATAATACATATTTTAAACAAAACAGGAGAATAAAAGTTGTTTAATGAATACTCCAATGCAAAAAAAAAAAAAAAAAGCAGGACAAGAAGACGTTGGATTAAAAGGAGGGTAAATCAATAAGTTATTTTGGCAGTATTAAGATTGAGACAAAATTTAGTTCCTATTCATCCTACGCAAGAGCATTACGCTAATTGTTTTATAATATCATTGAAACCGACTTAAGACACATTCGAGGATTTAATGCCAAATGTAAACAGTGCAACTCACCCTCCTAATAACACGTCGCATTTTGACGTACTTTCCCCTAAGGCCAAAAACTATCGTACTAGAAAATGGCCGCGGCTTCGTGAAATAGCCATAATGTCCCGTTTTCTGTAGGTGAATTTTCTGGTAGGTTAGGATATAGCACATTAATACGACAGTCTCTTAACGTTGTGGGAACGCTCGTTGGAACAGACTGAACAGTAATATTAACTAACTAGAAAGTATTGAATTCTATAAATGGTAGCACAAAAAGGATTACATGTCAAGGTCTTAATTAAATACTATTACAAATCCTATCTACTTCATATTTAATAAGTCGTAAATAGTATGACTCTCATCTAGAACAGGTAAACATTTAAAAATTAACTGTAATTTGTAAAGAGGAGACTGGAAAGTTTTTGTTATTATCAGTGATATTGCCTAGGGAGTCGACACACTGTTTCGGAGGGTTGCAGGATTGCACGATTACCTTGCAACATTAAAAAAAAATGATTTGTCAAAGGTTTCTGCAACATGGTTTTTATTTTATTTGTATTATCTAGTTGTGTTTTAGCTCCTAGGTCATATACTTACATATATATATATATATATATATATATATATATATATATATATATATATATATATATATATATATATATATATATGCTTCAGCTCCTGTGCCCTGGCTCAAATCTTAAAGAGGAGGCTTGCCTCATAATCGCGGTTCAGCTAAGAGTTGTTTGTAAGGCGCAAGAATTACATCACAGAATTGCACCATTTCAAAGAATCCTTATATTCTTATACGAATAAGAAGCCTTATATATGATCTCAAATTGACAAGAGTCCAAGGATGAACCGAAACGTTATGCCCTTCATTGCATACATATGAGTTGGGTAATGTCTGTGATATTAACGGTTGTCTTCAACTCAATTACGGTTGAATTAAATCCTTGAGCCAGATTCACCGAAGCAGTTACTGCAAGCATTTACGAACCTGTACATCTTTTCTCAATCTTTGGCGGCTTTGTTTACAATTATTAAACAGTTAATAAGCTCCGAAGCACCAGGAGGCTGTTTATAACAATAACAACAGCTGATTGGGACGTTTTCATGCTTGTAAACTGTTTAATAAATGTAACCAAAGCCGTCAAAGATTGATGAAAGATGTACACGTTCGTAAGTACCTGCGTAACTGCTTCGTGAATCTGGCCCCATATACCGTTTCACCTATTATACTTTTAACGACACGACTACTGCTCACTGCGTCCAATCATCTCTCAGGCTTTACATCACTGACTGTCACGCCAGTCTTCACCTGCGCTCTCGGTAAATGAGCTTATAACATAAAATGTTGGTAAGTTAGCATCCAACGATATTTCTTAACGTTACTCCCCTTCTCCCTAAGTTTTTTTTATCTGTTGCCAACTGATTTATGAGCACGTGGTCCCTCACACGCTCGCTAGTCAACACATGACCACTCAGACCGTCACTCGGGAAGAACACTCCTAAATATTAATTACACCTGTCGGAGTGTACAGGAATCATACCTCTTACTGGCTTTCTATGAATTTTTGCTGCATTTCCCAGACATGTGCTTTACAGCTGCATTTTTTGCGTAGAGAGAGAGAGAGAGAGAGAGAGAGAGAGAGAGAGAGAGAGAGAGAGAGAGAGAGAGAGAGAGAGAGAGAGAGAGAGAGAGAGAGAGAGAGAAGAGAGAGAGACAGAGACAGAGAGAGAGAGAGAGAGAGAGAGAGAGAGAGAGAGAGAGAGAGAGAGAGAGAGAGAGAGAGAGAGAGAGAGAGAGAGAGAGAGAGACAGAGACAGAGACAGAGAGATATGGCGGGCTTCACAACGCAGCTGTCACCTGGCTCCCGCGGAAGACATTTAAATTTGAAACTTTTTTTTCTCTCCGTGGAAGCCAAAAAAAAAAAAAAAAGAGCGCAAGGCTCTTAGTACCGTAGGACATTAGTCACTTAACTTGCACCGTATTTAAAAAGAAGAACCGTGTTTAAAAAAGTATATAAAAAGGTATTGTAGGCTATTTTAATTGGGAGTATTCAGGAGCAGAAGGTATGGTAATTACGTTTTTTTAAACGATGGTTAATTGAATGGAATTGTTTGGTTTTCTGTTGTGTTGGTCGTTAGCTTAGAAAACGGGAAGAGACAGTTTTCTAGTACAGGTCTGTGTCTTATTAACGTGAACTATTATATATATCAACTAATACGTCCCATTTTGTACGCTATGGGCCCCCCAACATACAAATTACAAGGTACTAGTGAAAAATAGCGTATCTCACACATATCCACGTTTTCTATGCATTGGCTGGTTAGGTTAGGTGGGTTGTCTGGGTTCGTAGACTGTGTTCGTTCGTTCCTCGTTAGGTTAGTAATTCGTATTTTAAACGTTGTGGTATATGAAGAAAACGGGCGGTCGGCTTAGCGAGGTCCCTCTAGATTCTGTTTATATCAACGACTGATCCTGTTGAGAATGAAACCCCATAACAGTTGCCTCACTCCCCGGTACATATTTACTGCTAGGTGAACAAAGGCATGAGTGGGGAAAACGTGTCCGAACGCCTCGCAGCTGCCCGAGAATCGAACTCGGGTCCAACTGATTGTGAGCAGACTGTCTGGGAGGTTGAAAGTCGTTCACCTCTGCCCCCGGGTCACCTAAACTACCAGTTCGCTTCAAAACAAAAGTGTCTTAGTGTGCTAATATCATTAATAATCTTTAAGGCGTCTTGGTGTTAACATGTCATCACTAATCCTGAAGATTAAAATGTCTTGGAATGTTAATAAGTGTATCATGAACATAACGCAGCCAATTACCAGTAATGGGGACAATAATATTAGAGAAGATTACCGATTCCAACGGTGCCATGAACCAATTAGCGAGTCCACACTGCCAGGGGAGGAAACTCTTGGACATGCAGGTATTTTATCTGCAAAACTGGCACTCACAAACAACGGTAATTGAAGTGAATGCAGAAACAATGAGCCCAGTAAAATATTAGAGTCCACTAAAATCCTTCGACTCCAGTAAAGTCTTTCCGGTTCAGTAAACTCTTTCGACTCCAGTAAAGTCTTTAAAGTTCAGTAAAACCCCTTCGAGTCCCAGCAAAATCTTTCCTTGATGTTGGCAAGTCAGCCCGGGCTTCACGAAGGAAGACAGTCTCTAAGGAGTCGACTAGATTTAACTACAGCAACTTTAGTCAAGAAAGAAGTCGCATCAAGACTTGCTACTTTCTTATTCAAAGTCCCAATTTTGTTAAGAACATCTCCAAGATAAGTACAACTAGTAAAATATTTGTTTTTCCTTTGTTAAATTATTGTCTTCATAGCAACCATCAAATTTCGTGCATTAATTTGTCAACGACAAATTAATCCGGTTGGAGCGACGGTCATGCAGGTCGGCGTTCAATCCCAGACCGTCCAAGTTATGTGGGCACCATTCCTTTCTTCTGTCCCGTCCCAAATCCTTATCCTGACCCTTTTTCTTAGGGCTATATAGTCGTACTGGCTTGGCGCTTCTTCCTTATAGTTCCCTTCCGTTCTCTTGGTCACTGGTTCTATCAGTGTTACCACCGCTCTGGTTCCACCAGTGTTACCACCGCTCTGGCCCCAGATTCACGAAAGCACTTACGAACGTGTCCATCTTTCATCAATCTTTGACGGCTTTGGTTACATTTATTAAACAGTTTACAAGCATGAAAACTTCCCATTCAACTGTTGTTATTGTTATAAACACCCTCCTGGTTCTTAGGAGCTCATTAATTGTTTAATAATTGTAAACAAAGTCGCCAAAGATTGAGAAAAGATGTACAGGTTCGTAAGTGCTTGCGTAACTGCTTCGTGAATCTGGCCCCTGGTTCCTTGCAGTACCCAGCTGAGGGTCGCAGGTGTCCCTGTCGGTTACTCGGCTCTGGCTTGGGCCACTTCAAGGCCCCCAGGTGGCCTCCTCGTCTCACAGGATAGATTAAGCCGTGGTCTCACAAGGCGAACATCAATGCTCCTTCCTCCTCTGCATGTTTTTTTTTCTTCACCCATTCAGCTCAGCTTCATCCATCATCATTCTAGTCACTGAAGTTCCTTCAAACTTTTCGAGACGTTCCTCCCTTTCGCGGGCAGGGATACCCCGCACGACGGACGGGTTCCCTCCAAAGCAGAATATTCCTTTTCTGATCACCCTTTGACTCACTATATACCCATGAGTATCCCACTCCAGGGAGTCAAGAGACGGTACTAAATGTTCCAGTCTATGAACCGTAGACAGTAGTCTACGGTTCATAGACTGGAACAACAGTCTTGGTAATCGTTCCATCAGACTGACTGATGACAGCTTGCTAACGCTAGCGTATAGCAATACAATAAAGAGATATTTCAATGAACATATAATTGAAGAAGATTAGGTTAGGTTAGGTTAGGTTAGGTAAGGTTAGGTTAGGGTATAGGCTGAAACCAGCTCAATACCCAAATTTAGAAACAAATATTCAAGAAAAAACAACAGGCATTGCATGATGCTACTAATGGTATGAAAGGCGGGGCTTGGAGGATAGAGCTCAACCTTGCAAGCGCTTCTAGGTGAGTACACATACCACTCTCCCACCCGTCAAATATACACATCTTCTCTTGGACACATACACAACTGCTATTGAATACATACACGGCTCATCATACACACATCCATTCATACAGGTTATACACATTACCATCCGGCGTCATACGTGCTGACAGCCTTCACTCAGAGAACTCTCTCAACAATGTCTCTTGAGTGCTCTTGAGTGCAAATTCACTAGGGCTTTTGAGAGTGAACATTCTGCAAGGTTTCTATTTAATCCTTATTTACCTGGACTCCTGACGGTATATATTCGGGGCTATGTGAGTGCAGAGTCACCAGAGTATCTGTGAGTACATGTTCACCAGAGCTCCAGAGAGTGCACATGTTCACCAGAGCTCCAGAGAGTGCACATGTTCACCAGACCTCCAGAGAGTGCACATGTTCACCAGACCTCCAGAGAGTGCACATGTTCACCAGACCTCCAGAGAGTGCACATGTTCACCAGACCTCCAGAGAGTGCACATGTTCACCAGACCTCCAGAGAGTGCACATGTTCACCAGACCTCCAGAGAGTGCACATGTTCACCAGACCTCCAGAGAGTGCACATGTTCACCAGACCTCCAGAGAGTGCACATGTTCACCAGACCTCCAGAGAGTGCACATGTTCACCCGACCTCCAGAGAGTGCACATGTTCACCAGACCTCCAGAGAGTGCACATGTTCACCAGACCTCCAGAGAGTGCACATGTTCACCCGACCTCCAGAGAGTGCACATGTTCACCAGACCTCCAGAGAGTGCACATGTTCACCCGACCTCCAGAGAGTGCACATGTTCACCAGACCTCCAGAGAGTGCACATGTTCACCAGACCTCCAGAGAGTGCACATGTTCACCCGACCTCCAGAGAGTGCACATGTTCACCAGACCTCCAGAGAGTGCACATGTTCACCAGACCTCCAGAGAGTGCACATGTTCACCAGACCTCCAGTGCACCAATACTGTGCAAGGCCCTTGACTACACAGTGACATACTTCACCACAACAACAACAATAACAACAACAACAACACTCAGGAACAAATTGTATGTCCACCTTCAATCGACTTTTCTCAACTTAAGCAACACTTTTTCTCTTGTATTCCCCCCCCCCCCCCGGCCCCCCTCACATATAAGAGAGACATCGTCCTATAATAGGAAATCGGTAGATATATATATTTGGCCCAGTCGTTCTCTACGTATTAGGAAACAAATAAATGTGGATATAGCCAAAATATAATTGCATAAATATGTCATTTAACGTTCATTTTTCACGATGAAAAGTTCTGTTATTACCAATATTGACACTGAACATCACTTATAGAAAATATAAACTACTTGGACCACCACTTTCCTGAACAACCCTATAGCAAGCCCCCCCCCCCCATCATACATAAGCACCTCATGAGTCACTCCCTCATAATCTCCAACCACAAAGAGATAACATAAATTACAATGTTCTGCATTAAGCATTATTTTATCTTGATAACAATTTACAATTTAATTTAATTCTGTAAACTAAGTTAACTGTAGAAATATATACTCGTTGTTGAAGAAGGCTACTGACTGATTTATTGTTAAGCTCCAGCTAACATAGGGAGTGTGAGGAACACTGAGTGTGAAATATTAGAAAATGAGATGTTAGAGTGTGAGGGTTGAGAGTGAGGGAAAGTGAAACGTGAGGGTTACCCGTTCTCGCACTTTCGTATAGTCAATATTGACTTATTAAATAAGTACATATGTGACATACTAATTTATTGTGAATATTTTAGTTTACCTTGAAAAGCTTTATAGAAAACATCGACCTTACCTAATCTTCTTAGTATGTTAAGATAAGCATCTTATTGCTTCGTAATTACAATTATTACTTTACCTATTATAGGTATAGGTTAAGTAATAATTGTAATTACGAAGCAATAAGATGCTTATCTTAACATACTAAGAAGGTTAGGTAAGGTCGGTGTTTTCTATTGGGCGTCATGTGTGATTAGCTACAAAGGCGTATGAGGTGTGAGGCATAAAGAACAGGCAATGATGGAGAAGGTCTAGTGAGGAATGGAGGAGAAAAGGCCAGCAAGAAAGGGGAGTAAAGAACATACAATAAATATAGAATTAAGGAGACACCTACAATATTAATCTTCCATCAATCATTATTTGCATCAATAATCAAAACATTAATATTTAAATTCGTTCTTCAAAAACAATTCTTTACTAATCGTTTCGTCGTTTAATTATTAATTACTTCAATTCTGCCTAATTACGGCTTAATTATCATGATAATAATCGCCCTTAACAACCACAGTGTTGCCAAACTCCACAATTAATACTTCTCCCAAACCATTTTTAGTAATATTGGAAATACTTAACTGATTACCATATTAATATTTTGTTTTCCTGGATTTACATTGAAAACTTTATTACCGGGGCTATTACCGGACTATTTCCGGCTATTTACAGGGCTATTGGACGACTCATACTCAAGAAGATAGTATGCCTCAAAAGCAAATTTGTCCAAGGTGTCATTATCTTGGACTTGTATCGTCCCCTTCAGCTCTTGTTTCGAACGCTCTAATTTCCGTCTTAATTGTTATGGTAGTGCAAGAATGACAACTCAGGTGCTGAGAAGTCGTGTAAGAGGCGAATTTGACTATGCACGTGACGTAACTCAACGACCGTCCTAATGTGTCAGGTCCTTTGACCCACGAGGAGGTCACTAGACCCAAGTTAACCATTAGACCCAACCATCGTTCCAAAAGCTATGGAAGCGGGAAGGAGGAGCTTCCTCCTTCAATGGGAATGGACAGGTGAAAATGTTTTTAATAACTGTAACACCCCCTCCCCCCCAACCCTGTTTTCTTTCTTGTGCTGGGCTGAAGACTCTAACATGCTCTGGAGGGTTAGTGATGCCATACAAGTACTTGGTGACCATCCAGTAGGTGCACTGTAGCCCCTGAACATAGTCTAGGACAATAGGATGTTGTTGTTACAGATTTAGCTACTCAGAACGAAGTGTCCATGTAGCACGGGCTATGGTGAGCCCGTAATAGAGACAATAGATTGATGAAGATTAAGCCACCTAAAAGGTGGCACGGGCATGAATAGCCCGTAAGTGGTGGCATAAGCCACCCAAAAGGTGGCACGGGCATGAATAGCCCGTAAGTGGTGGCCTTTTTGAGCCATTACCAGTATCAAGAGCTGATACTGGAGATCTGTGGAGGCGCGACTGCACCCTGCGTGACGGGAGATGTCTCCCGGACCAAATGGACAGACAATATTGATTGATTGATGAAGATTAAGCCACCCAAAAGGTGGCACGGGCATGAATAGCCCGTAAGTGGTGGCCCTTTTGAGCCATTACCAGTATCAAGAGCTGATACTGGATATCTGTGGAGGGACAGACAATAGGAAACTCTCTGTGTAGATACACCGAAAAGTTGGGTACACCTCTCGGTGTTTTAATGCCTGTGCCCGGTCTCTCCTCCCAGAGGACCTGTTGTGAACGAAGCACTGCGGACGTGGAGGCAGGGTTGTCCACGGACAAGAAATATACCTTTACTCTAGACAATGTTTACCTCTCAAGGAGCTCCATCATGTCTAATGAAAATTACACCAGAACTCCAGGCATATATATCCAGTCGCGGCAGGATATGCCTGGAGTTTGGGTGTAATTTTCATGAAGTTTAAAAAAGCTCTTGCAAAGTGGAGCGTTGTCTTCAGTGGATTGGTGTGTTGTTCTTCTTCATAAGACGCACTATGACTATTTAACGTCAACGATAAGAATGTTGTTGTTTTAGATTCAGCTACTCAGAACAAAAGTTCCAAGTAGCACGGGCTATGGTGAGTCCGTAGTGGACTTACCAGGCACAGGAGCGAGGCTGTGTATGAACGATAAGAATATTATCTTACTGATGAATATCTTGAATATCCCAACAGTGACGTCCACCTTGCCTTATTCTAAGGAATTCTTTAATTGTAATTTCTCTGTAATTGCCAGTCAAATCCAAGATTTTGTATCCCAGGGTCTCAACTTGTCAGACGCGTATCGTAAACCAACTGATGCAGGTATGAACGGTAAGAATGGATAACAAGGTAACAATGGATAACACTCACAAGGATAAGAGAAGCGTCAACATTGCATATGATGGTCGTGCAAAACTCTACTCCATAGAGTTATCGATAGAGCTTCCGCCTCACACACGTGGGGTCCACGGTTCAAGTCTCCAAGAGCCCAGATGAATAGGAACATTGTAGCGTATTATAAAAAATACACTTACTAGAGTCTATAAGGTTGAAAAGACAATAAAGGATATTGCGGGCTATTCATGCCCGTGCCACCTCTTGGGTAGCTTAATCTTCATTAATCAATCTGTACAGGATATAACTGACAGGAACTGTAAACCATGTAGTCATGGGAGACATCTCCCGTCACGCAGGGTGCAGTCGCACCTCCACAGATCTCCAGTATCATCTATTGATACTGGCCCTGGCTCAAAAGGACCACCACTTATGGGCTATTCGTGCCCGTGCCACCTGTTGGGTGGCTTAATCTTCATCAATCAATCAACCATACAGTGGAAAAACAAGTCCTACCATGTAATAAAACAACCCTCGAACAACGTCCCTCATTATGAGAAATGTTTCTGCCTCCTGTTACAAACTAAGGTGTACTAATGTAGTCTATCAATACAAGTGCAATTCTAGAGACTCTGTGCTCCAGAATGAATGCTATATTGGACACACCACGAACACCGAGTAGATGTCTTACACTTACAAGAAGGAGGTATTAAGTGTCATCATTGCAGACGAGGAGTCACAATAACGTGGCTGAAATATGTTGACCAAACCACGCACTAGAAAGTGAAGGGACGCTGAGTACTCCCAGGCGCCCACAAGCACAAGAACCAATATTGTTATAAATTTCCTTATGGTAACGAGTTTAACTTTGCTCATTGACTCGTTAAGTTCATATTTAGCTCGCGTGAACTTTACATGAATTGGTAAATTAAGGGGAGGTGGTCCGCTGTTATCCCGCAAGGTACCCCTCATACCCCGAGGCAAGTATTCATATACAGGCCAAGTTTCCAGAGCACCTTACCTTTCAGAAACCACTAAACTCCAAATTGATACTTTTAGAAGACATTAAATGTCTTCATATAAAGGATATTACCGGATTCGCAGGAGAATATCACCCTACATCAGCGCCGTACACTGGCTAACCTTCCCACATTGCGGTAATGCGAAGGAAAGTGGAAAGAGAATCTGAATCTAATTTTTAAGCTAGATTCCAACCCGGTATAATCTCCCTCCAAAATTATAGAACTTTCTCAAGACAACAACTGAACAAACTTCCAGGATCCCCACAGCTTGAAGGGTGAGTGCTGGGACTGTTGGGTCTGTGAACAGCAACAGACATGGCTGTGAGGGCTGGGACTGTTGGGTCTGTGTACAGCAACAGACATGGCTGTGAGTGCTGGGACTGTTGGGTCTGTGTACAGCAACAGACATGGCTGTGAGTGCTGGGACTGTTGGGTCTTGTGTACAGCAACAGACATGGCTGTGAGTGATGGGACTGTTGGGTCTGTGTACAGCAACAGACATGGCTGTGAGTGATGGGACCCCTGGGTCTGTGTACAGCAACAGACATGGCTGTGAGTGCTGGGACTGTTGGGTCTGTGTACAGCAACAGACATGGCTGTGAGTGCTGGGACCCCTGGGTCTGTGTGCATTAACTCTTTTTAAAAGTTTTGACCAATAAACTGTCAAATATAAATTAGTTTTGTTCTAACTATAAGGATTCTAGACAAACGCACTTGGGCAACTGATGTCGATCTCCGCCAGAATGCGTACAAATGAAGTCGATTAAGTTGCTGTGGTGTCTGTCAGTGTGGATGCTGCTGGCGATACAGCATCCCATCTGTGTTACACTGAGGTTGGGATGCTTCTCCTGTCCCTATCCAGCTTTGGTTCCTATTCGTCTGAATCCCTGACAAGCAGCATGGGTCTCACACCTACCCGTCTCTCTCACTATGAGGAGCTGTTTTCCGTTTGTTAGGTATTTTCTCTTCCCGGTTTAGTAATCACCCAGTCAACTCGATATGCTTTTTTGATCCAGTTTAATCTCACGTGGAGGACAATGTCAAAGTCTCTCTGACAGTATAATACTCTGTAGCCCATCAATCACTTTTGGTTTTGCTATATTTCATTCTTTCATGTCATAGATTAGCTAGAGTTTGCGTCCCATCAACCTGTGTCAACACCATTATGGGTTTAGATTACTCAATTACTCTACCAGTCTACCTAGCATTTATACATATTGGTGTATGTATGTATGTATGCATGTATGCGTTCTAACTCGCAAGCTTGTGTATGAATATTTTAATATGATGAAACTGCACCTGTCAGCCAACCGTAAAGGGGGAATGGCAAATGAGAAAATGTCCCAGATGTTGGAACACAAAACAGATGGGACAGGTGGAGAGAAGAGTCGTAAGTCCCTTTTTTTCCAGTCGCTTTCATAAGGCGCAGCAAGATGAGGGATGGCACTCTCTTCACACCGGCACTTACTGACTCTGTTGCCATGGTAACTCTGGGGATAAGCAGCCATCTTGCATGAGGAGTGGCAGTAGCTTTGTGAGGGACAGTAGCAGGTGTGTGTGAGGGAGAGTAGCAGGTGTGTGTGAGGGGACAGTAGCAGCTGTGTGTGAGGGACAGTAGCAGCTGTGTGTGAGGGGACAGTAGCAGGTGTGTGTGAGGGACAGTAGCCCCTGTGTGTGAGGGGACAGTAGCAGGTGTGTGTGAGGGACAGTAGCAGGTGTGTGTGAGGGACAGTAGCCCCTGTGTGTGAGGGGACAGTAGCAGGTGTGTGTGAGGGACAGTAGCCCCTGTGTGTGAGGGGACAGTAGCAGGTGTGTGTGAGGGACAGTAGCAGGTGTGTGTGAGGGACAG